>NC_056729.1:715701073-715723573 GCF_019279795.1 Protopterus annectens
ACGAACATGGGACTTGTGCCTGACAGGGGTGCTACAGGCAGTATCAGGTACAAAGCCAGACCGAGTACTGTCTCCCAAGTTTGACAGATGTCCACTGAATCCAGGTCCCTCCTGGGACTAGCCAGGGCCATGTGCACTTGGTCTGCTATGACGGTCTGTGGACAGCCCCCCCACAGTGCTGGGACTAGTACTGCCACTGCAGGAGCGTTTGTGACTGGTTGGATGTCCACTGCGACCTCCAGCTGCTGATGTTGCTGGCATACGTCCAAGTGACCATCGCAACCATCCCGCCCTGTCTTGACGCATGGACATGACATTGTGGATGAGATCCAATGTCTCACCCCACCGTCTATCCATGACCTCGGTGTAATTATCGATGGTACCTGCTAGGTCATGGATGCTGTCAGTTACAGAGGTGTGATGAGCCATATGCACCCTTAGACCCTGCCTGGTGTACTGTCCCATTCATGCCTGTGCCTCCATGACAGTCTGGAACATGCGTGTGGTTGAAATAGACGTGGCATGTCTGCCAGGAGCATGATGACCAGCAGTGCTCCGATGAGCACCCCTGGACATCTGCCTATGTGATACCCCACCAGACATCTGGCTATGGCTGCTGTGTCCTGACACATGCCATAGATACCACACTGTCCTGGCCAATGCCAACTGTAGGCTGTCCCTCAGCTAAGGCCAATGGTGATGAGGTATGTAGAGGCAGTGTGACTGTGTGGGTGGATACGTGTGGGTAGTCAATTGGAGGCCCAGCGGCAGCCCCTGATGACCCTTCCTGTGTCTCAACACACCTATCCTCATGGTCACTGTCTGTAACAGTGACATCAGATTCCCTGTGGGGGGACCCAGCCCCACCTCGCCACCTGTGAGGGGAAAACAGGGAACAGACTGTAAGACCTGTACATCACTGCTAAACAGTACAGACACACACACACACACACACACACACACACACACACACACACACACACACACACACACACACACATACACACGCAGACACACACACGTGTGCAGACATGGCCACACACACAGACATACACACATGCAGTCGACATACATGGCAACCCATACACTCCACCAGACAGCACCTACAGACAGCTCCCACACCACCATAACACACACAATAGCAGGCGATGGTGCAGTACAGTATCACACACAAACCTATAATTACACACGTCAGCATGCAGGACATGTGGCACTCAACAGCATGCAGTGCAACTGTAGTCAATCCCCATTACCAACATTATACGTGGCTATGATGCAATGCTTCTGTTAGTAGGTGATGGCCGTCCCCCTAGAACTCACTGCACCCATATCCACAGCATTGCTGTGCATCTGTTCAGCACCCTGGCATATACTGTGCACCATACCTCACAGGTGTACACACCATTGCAGGATGTGTATCTCTGTGTCAGTTGTGTTTCCCCTGCTGCTCACAGCCTTTGTGTGTTTCAGGATCACATGTTGACACATGTTTAGTGAATGCTTGATGTGTATTCACAGATGTCATCATCAGTGGTGCATGTATGAGTGATAGACTACCATTAGACCGACCACCGACACAATGTACTGTACCTGTGGTGAGTGTAGAGACCATTATTGACCATGATTGAGCCCTGGTTGATGTTGCCTGTGGTACACATAGGTTCATAGGTGAGTACTAGTCTATTGGTCCTGGGCCTACATAAGCCTAGCAACAGGGGTTCCCAGCCATGCACCACCCACTAATGTTATTTCCCTGTGCCCTTGTCAGGCTGTGGCACAGACATACTACCCAGGGTGAATTCCCCATTTCCCATCCAATTGCTAAGTGTTTCTGTAAAGAGGGTCAATGAGTAGCATTGCCTGACATGTATGGGTAGTCTATTCCAGTGTGTGGGGATTCCCCAGGACAGGGTCCTATCCCTCCAGTATGTTCTATGTAATGCGTTGATGAGGTTTAGGACCCCGAAGGGTGTGCTAGCAGAGGGAGTGAGATGTCTTCATATGTAGCATGTTCAACTGCTCTGTGTATGACATAGCTGTGTATGTTGGGTAGATGTCAGCTGTGTCTGGGCAATGTGCACAGAGGTTAGCCACAGTTGTCTGAGATGGACTGTGTATTGCATGTGTTTGAGGCTGGTAATCCCATTAGTGAGGGGTGTGCTCTGTCAGTGCACATGTATAGCACGCATTATGGGTAGGTGTGTTAGATGTGTACATGGCCTACACCTTAGCTATGACATGCACAGTGAATTGTCTAGCATAACCTTAAACCATCCTCACAGGCATCCGGCCGCTGCCTTGCTGGTATCCCAGAGGTACCTACATTGAGATGGGATAGAGTTGATGTCAGTGGCATTGCTACAGGGTGGCTGCAGTATTACAGTACAAGAACAGCTGAAGTCCACAGTACTACAGGTTATGCATTACTGCTTATATGTACTACACAGCAACAGATCTCACATCTCACATATGCATTATCTACCTGTACAGATCCATACACTACAGTAGTCTACTGATATGCCCTGGAACCTTACCTGCATGCTCCATGTCTGGTGTGTGTGTAGCACCCACCTCCATGACTGTATAAGTCTGTAGCTCTTGCAGGCAGGCAGGTGCTACCAGGCTCATGAGCAGCTCCTCCACTCTGGTGAGGGGGGATGGGTGTTATGACCTCCCCCCCTGTTGTAAGGTGGTCACCCTACATGGCAGAGGCACAGCGACGTACTTAGTGGAGCAGGTCACTACAATGGGGGCGGACCTGCTCATATGTATGGCTGTGCATCCCCACCTCATTCACCCTGTGGACCACATCATTCCACATGGCTGTTCTCTCTTGCTGGTCCTGGCTTGTCCGTGAGAACTGGTAGTTGTGGACTATGCTGGTGATTATAATCTTCTCCTCAGAGGCACTGTAGGCGGGATTCCTCTGGTGTGTCATATTCCCTGAAAGACATAATGATGGAAATATGTCTGAGCAACTTATATGTCAAGTTTACCATAATACAATACACATAGTCTCCCGCCACCATATCAGCTCCAACAGAATGTTCACACTACGCTAGTGATATGTGTTCAGTATGTGTACCATTGGGTCATATATTGTATTGTACAACACTTTATGCTATGTGTTTGTAGACATGCTCCCTGTGGGGACACTAGAGTTGCTGGGCTGTTACAGGATATTTTACCTGCATGCCATTGTCACTGCCACTATGTTTCCACATATGCATGTGGTAGGCCTGCTATGTGATTGGTACACATCTAACATTCTGTGATATTGGGGATATTTATGCATGCTGTTGGACATGTTCTGGGATTGTGTGGACTATTACAGCGCACATATGCTCCATGACAGTTACACACCAGTATGTGTATGGGTTATTTGCCAGCAGGAACACCACTCCAACCTAATGTGCACATGTTACCAGTCCACATCACATCCGTGACCCACCATGGAACCTCATTATCTACTGTTCCATCACTACCTTCATGTGGAACCACCTCAGGGGATGGTGCCCCCCCATGGATTACACACTGACATATGTCTATCACCCAGTTAGGAAGAGGGTCTTGTGCATAGGGAGCTCTACAGAGACATGGGGCATGTGCTGCATCACCTGGAGGCATATGTATCACACATATATGTATCTGTATGTGGGGTGCATACGAACATCTGGACCACACTCATGTAATCGCTTTACTTCACAGCTGAACTGTTCTGCCTTGCTGCAACACAGACAGGTGTCACATGTGAGCACTAGGGGGTGTATATATATATATATATATATATATATATATATATATATATATATGGTGACAAACTTTAGATAAGCATATTATACTGCAATGGCAGTTGGGCATGCTATGCTACACTATAACATGACTGTCCTGCAGGTGGTGTGGTCTGTCACCCATATGTCTATCATGGCAGTATTAATCCCCCCACCAGCCATTGGCCACAGTAATTTACAGAACACAGATATCATGGGTCACATCTTTGCCATTCACTGCCAGTCTGCGCATTTGATGGGTATGTCCCACTGCCCACAGGGACTGACACTACTGTCCAGTGCAGTTGTTGAGTAGAATATCATTACAGGAACAAGTACTGATGGCACATATACATCCTTTCACAGTATACATTCTATTGTTCTATACCATATACTGCATGCCAGTAAATGCATATCTGTTTCACATAGCTGTTATGTTGTTTCCGCTGTAACTCAACCCTGAGCTTTGTGAACTTTCCTGAATATTTTTTTTCCTCTCTCTCTCTCAGTCTCTCCAGTAGAGTGATTTAGCTGGTTTGAAAAGATTGCAGCATGCTTTTGTTGGTATTGCACATAATCAGGTGGTGGCCTCTGCACCAGTCAGTGTCCACCAGTTGCTAATTGCATGCAGCCTGCTGTGTAGTACTTCAGATAACCACTGTCATGGCAACCCTGTACTATAATTTGCTGCCTTCTGTGGGCATTGTCCCTTCACTTTTACGGTATGGATGACATCTTTCCTGTGTGTGAACATCAGTGTTACAGACAGCAGGTAGCAATACCTCTTACAGCAGAACCTGCAGACAGAGGCCAAATCCACATTTGGGTAAGGTTCCAGACCTACAGACAGCATGAGTAGTGTTGTTGTGTGCAATGTATATTGCTGTTCTTACAGGGTTTCTGTGTACATGGTAACTTTTCATGGAATGTTGTCTGTCTGCATAGATCTCAACTGTGGGCTTATCCGTATGATACCAGGGGGGATTGGCTGTTACGTTTTGTCTGTGCACCACGCAGATATTGTCCTAGATATATCTGTGGCATTCTGTCTGTTGAGTGCTATCAGTACATGGCTACATCCATGTGTATTTCAATTTCATATCCCTGCATAAGGGTATGCTGCAATTAATCCTGTTACACCAGCAATTTCCAGGGTGTGTAACAGCAATAATGCACATATGGCCCTATGTTCCTGCCTCTGTCCTCCACATATATGCCAGTCTTTGTCCTGCTGTGATACAGGAAGGGTTGTTAGGTGATGGCCTATCATTATTTACCACTGGCATTACTGCTATAATCCCAGTCATGTCATGGACTCCCACACCAACTGTTGGGCCAAGTCCATATATATATGGGGGCAACAGCTGGAGAACATATACGTGTCCTTGTACATTCCAGAGGTAGGTGTGTGGTACACAGTGTTCCTTGCCCTTGTATAGCCTTTTATGGTGGGGGGGGGGGTTATATGCCATTAACCTAGGCTATGGCACCTTTCCAGGGATATAACTGTTAAGACGAGGGTCATTCAGTGTGATAGTGAGATGTTAGGTTAAGCAGTGTTATGTACAATATACTGTGACATTAACACAAGTGCTGCTCTTCCCCCTAGGGCTTGACTACAGGGTGTAATTGGAGGCTGCTGACCTACATCTGTAATTGTTGATTGTTACGTATCCTGAAGGGAAATCCTGTTTCTACTGTTGTACTAACTGAAGGCCTTGGCCTGGACAGCTTAGTATGGTATATATACACATTGCTTGCATTTACTGTTTTGTGTGGGCCTTGCATTCATGACTGATTACATATTTCAAACCTTATGTGGCGTCAGTACTGGCATACATTATTGTATAGTACACAACTAAAGGTTATCTGTGTATGCATACCTGTGTGCCATGTCATGTCTTTTGAATTGTGGGTGGGTATATGTTTAATGTCAGTATTCTCATTTGTGGGAATGGTTGCCACACTACACATTTCACAGGTGCCAGTTGAAGGGCTTGTGGCTAAGGGATATACTTTACATTCAGTACTTCCACACTACTTCTACATATGTATGGTTACTGATACCTTTTGTGTGTGTATATGTGTATGTACCTATATATATATATATATATATATATATATATATATATATATATATATATATATATATATATATATATATCATATGGCTATTTCTATATATATATATATATATATATATATATATATATATGTATCTATAGTTATCTACATCTGTAGATATATATATATATATATACATACATACAATTGATGTTATATGATTATTTATGAGTCATACATTAATATATATATATACATATAGCTGTATATCTGTCTACATTTACATATATAGATCTGTCCATATGTCCATGCATGTTCGGCTCATATTTTGGTCTGTTCCTCATTCACTTGGCAATTGCCATGGATGATTGCAGCACTGAAGTCAGTAACTAGTGGCAACACTTTTGTGTTTCAGACTTCATCCCATTCTACATATGTGTTCTAATACATATAACTGTGTAACTAGCCACATTTTAAGTGTATCAGCGCATTAGTTGACATATATCCCTATTTGTACCCACAGTGTGGCATACTTTGTCCAGACATCTTGCATTAACAGGTTATGTGGTGTGATAATATTACACTTCCTCTACTGTTGACTGATTGTGCTGCATGATATGTTTGTGAAAATGTCAGGTTATGTATATCTGCTATGGTTTAGTGGTAAATCACTTTGTGTATGGAGTGCAGGACCCTGGGCTAGAGCCTTGTAGAGGCAGTTAGTTTTGTTGCTGGGCAGAACAAGGGACGTTGGCTACAGAGAGATTAAGGCACTTTTAAGCAGTTGTAAGTGGGTTTGCATGGGTTTGCGTGATGGTAAGCAATGCCATCCTCCGCTTATGTTTTTTTCAAATCTCTCAAACTGTGTAGGTATAGCTTACCCTCGCATAAACCTGCGCAAACAAGCTTAGCGCTGCTTAACAGTGCTTACTGCTGCTTACCCCCATGCTAATTCCTTTAAAAGAAAAGAAAAAGGGGTTGATAGGATAGTGGTGAAAAATGGGGCACAAAGAGGGAAAGACAGTAGGGAAAATAGCTAGGCATGTGCAGGAAGGGTATATGAAAGGTCCATAGCTCCCATTTCTTCTACAGCAACAGCTGTGCATATACAATATGTTTGCATGTACATTTGGACCCTCAAACCCCTGGGAGAGGGGTGAGGACAACATATATTCATTGAGATGCCAATTAGACTAGATTACATGTGTCCAGTGGACACGTGTGCGCAATGGACAGCTATATATGGGGCGAGATTTTTTTTGTGGGAGCAGATTGCCCTTTTTTCAGGTGAGAGTGGGATGTTGGAGAGGAGTAGTAGGTATATTTGGGGAGGTAGGTTGGGTAGGTTAACAGACAAGACCCACAAGACGCATACAGGGCCGGTATATGACACATGTGGGGGGTACACACCTTGGACGGGGAGGGGTGTTTGGAAGTCGCAAGCCCATGAGCCCCCAACTCGAAACAGTAGGCCTGAGGTCCCCACCCATGGGCAGTCACCACTTCACCTTCATGGCCCCGAAGGAGGGGCAGGCTCAGCCTCTAATAGTGCCGCTCGGCTTTCAAGCTGGCATAGCCACTCTTGATACTCCAGATCGAGCTCCTTATGCACCATGGCCTGGACCTGTTAGCAGGTGATAGGTTCCCCTCTGTGCCTGCTCTGACGGGAGGAACCCCATCCCCTGCAGCAGTTCCACACGAAGGTGGCGCAGGGCCCATGGAAGAGGAGGTCCCAGGCTGGGCCCCAGATGTGCTGGTGCCCGGTGCCATGACCAGCTGAGGTAGGACAGGTGGGTCTCTTACATGTATTATTACACTACACAATGGTCTTATATTGTACACTGGTATGTTTATAGATTATTATATACGTGACCTGTGTCTTACATACAGGCATGACAGGCTGCAGGTGTTAATGCAACATATGTTGAGAACTGCTGTCATACACTTTGGGTGAGGTGCTAGAATGACAAGTTTGTTTCCATATACATTCTCTGACTATGTACATGTTTGAATATCAGTTATATGTCATTGACAGCTGCCTACATTTCTTGGAACATCACACTGGATTTTCAGGGGAACAACGTACCAAGCTGGTGATATGGGCCATTTATCTGGACATGCTGGACAGATTGGAACAGTTGTGGGGTATGAATATGCATACAACTTACAATTTGAACATTCTAGCAAATTCTGTACTGTTGTTGGGTGTAAGTAAGCATGCAGCTTTCTATCTGAACATTGTATCAAAATCTGTACAGTTGTGGGGTATGATTATTCATACAACTTAGTAGCACTCCCAGCATTCAACCCCCTGCTGTGTGTGACAAAACATTATAGCTAACATCACAGTATACTGTGCTATCAGGGAATTGACATAAAGCTTTTGACTGTTTTCTATTTAAGTCTCCCTAACTTGTACAATATAACTGACCTCTTGGCACTTCCAACATTGTTATGCAGGACTTCATGCCCATTTTATCTGCATAACATGGTGTGGGTGACACTGCTTAAGATACAACAGTACTATTTATACTATGGAACAGATCTCCAACATATGAGAGAAGAGCAAACAGAAGCACTCCAGGGGTTATACCTTTATTCACAGACTATTACACATTTATTTCTACTGGTACAACACTTTCTAAGGCTCTTATATTTATTTGTTATGACAGTACATGCAGATTGATTACTAACCTGTCTCTCAACACAGCGTTTGCAGCCTAGCATCATGGGCTTGCTGGTTCACAGCCTGCTCATCTGCAGCTGTCAGAGAAATGCAGTGATATTTAGCCATAACTGCCCATAGTATACACAAGCTAGGCAATTATTTACTACTTAGTAGAATGAGTACTTACTCAGTCCTGGGGCATTGGGCATCTGCCAAGACTCCTGGATTCACTGTTCCAGTACATCCCCCCTCCACCACTTCAGGTCAGCATGGTGGTGCCTGACCTGCTCACCAGTCCGGGGGATACCTGTGGCATTGTTGAGGTCACGGGTGAGACTGTCCCAGGCCTCCATTTTATACTGTGATCCCTGGTACTGGCCCTGCAGTAGTCTCTGATCATGGTGTTTTACCAGGAGCCATACCATGATTTTTGACTCCTGGATGCCCCAGCGCTGTGGTCTAAATTTAGCGCCTTTACCCACACCAGCCATTCTGCCTGCAGTAGGAAGTTACAACCAGTTTTAGGTAGTATTCCTGCCTGTGGGGTTTACATATGGCCATTTTCCCACACTTCCCTGTGATTGGCTAGTTTTGAAAAGGCTAAGCTATGGGCAGACCTGCTTACATGAGGTTGGCACTGCATAAAGAGGAATACTACTAGGCAGATTGAACTGGCTCCCCTACACATTACTTACAATTACTAAGTTGAGCTGTGCTGCGGTTAGCATTGCTTAATAGTTAATTAGCACTATATTTGCTATTTAACATTGATTTATTCTTCATTACAGGTTATATATGTGTCTGGTATCCGTGATTCCTGTGTACATACACTGTATGGGGACCTGGGGGCTTCTACACTTTATTACAATAACACCTCAAATATATGCTTACTGCAGTACTGCAGTTCACATATTTATGTTTCATGGCAGGTTATCCAACATCACACTGTACATAGATTCGATTCATATGTTTGGTTTGATTTTCCTGTGGTGAGAATTTGTTTGCTGATACCTCATGCATATCGATTGCTATGATGGTTTAGTAGTTAATTACAGTGAGTATAGTGTACAGGGTCCTGAGTTTGAGCCTTGCAGAGGCAGTTTATTTTGTTGCTGGGCAGAACATGGGCCATTGGATCCAGAGTGATTAATGCACTTTAAAGCAGTTGTAAGCGGGTATGCATGGATTTGCACGACGGTAAGCACTGCTAACCTCCGGTTACAGTTTCTTACACTCAGTTAGCTTCTACTTTGCTTAATCTGTGTAGGCAATGCTTACCCCTGCACAAATGCACTTAGATATGCTTACTACTGCTTATTTATGCTTAAGCCTGCTTACTAGTGCCTTATTCATTATGACACTGACACTTCACATGTGCATTTCATGCAGTACTCCAGTTCACATTTAAATGTTATTATCTAGGTTATACGGCAAAAAGATGTTAAAATATGTTCATATACAGTTTTCACATGGAAAATGATATGTGCCGCAGTGGGACTCGAACAGGGAATGTCTGTTCGTTAGGTGGATGCTCTAAACAGTACACTATTGCTGTGTTGCGTCATTTGCATATATATTCCTTGTTATCCTCTTCAGCCTTTTCAGCTGCTTTAACCGTAGCTAAGCGATGGGCAAACCCGTGCACCTACGGTTAGCTGTACTCGGGGTCTTAAAAACAATAAATACAAGAGTTTGTTTTCTTCATTTTATTTCAATGTACTGTTGCTGTTGATCACATGGGGACGGTTTGTGGGGATATGCGGACACCTATGAGCGGTCTTGCTCATTTATTTGCACTTTCTTCTGTTCTACTTTGCAGGGGCATGTTTATTCATAGCGCTCTGATCTCAGACACGCCCCCTGTACTCATCTACTCTCAGTGTAGGATTTGGAGCTCAGGCAGCGTGTCTTCATTAATATGCATGACACGCTGCCGTCCTCCTCTTAAACTGACGCTTACGTGCAGGACTAGTTTAGTCCTGCACAGCAGATTAGTAAATCTGGGGGCCAGTCTCTCTTTTCAATCCTTTCTAACCTCCTTTGATTGATTCTTATAGTTATCATGCAATATTTTGTATGCTCTACTAATTATTCATTTTTTAACAGCAGCTTCTATTCTAGATTCTACTTAAAAACTCTACCAGTGTTGGTCTTTCACTTAGGATCCCCCAATTTATTTCTGTTTGCCTATACTCAGATGTCAATCCTTGATAAGGAAGATGATCTCTATCCTTAAGTTCAAATAAATTCTCAGCATATATTACATTCTGTTACCTTTCCCGCTCTAATTACTTGCTCCCAATACCTTGGTTCTTTTACCAGATTTCTCCAATAAATTCCATTCATATGTTTGGTTTGATTTTCCTGTGGTGAGAATTTGCCTGTATCCCTAATTGCAGTCATCCCTATTGGCAGAATCTCCTTTCTTCATTCCTGTGTTGGCTTAGTTACACTTTCTTATACTTTATCAATATAATATTCTGAATGGTTATTGTTATTCTCCTTAAGGATCTGCATCCAAAATCTCAGTCTCTCCTTTTTTCTTGCGCTTCCCCACTATCACCTGAAAAAGTTTTGACCATTTCCAGTTGCCCTTTCAGGGTTCCAGCATGTGGGTCAAGAGACATTTTCCCATGAGCTACAATGCCATAACCAGAAGCCCAAACCACCAGTTCTCCATAGACCACTACTATTTATAAGTGTTATTGATAACATGTCTAGCAAGGCTGTCTCTGTTGTTATAATACAGGCATGTAGCCTTTTAGATGAGGTTGTCTCCATTGTTATAATACAGCCGTGTAGCCGTTTAGAGATCATAGCAGTGTGCTGTGTGGCTGGCCAATTTTTAACACCACAATGAGTTTGCATTTCTGCCATACCACTCTACAGGGAAGCGGTGGTTTAGGCTTCTGGTTATGGTGTTGTAGCTCGCAGGGAAATGTCTCATGACCTACATGCCATAGCTGTGCTTTCAGCTCCTCGCCTGATGAACTATGCAGTTTTAAATCATCCACAAAAAGATGATAAGTCTTTATACTTTATTGTTTTCTGGGAGACAAATTGTAACCATGACCTAATCTGTTAAGTAGACAGCTTAATGGGTTAAGGCAAGACAAAAGCACAACGGTGACAAAGAGTCATCCTGGAATATCTCCCTTTGAACTTTTTTCCCCGGGATTGTAATTTGTCCTTTATCATGGCTTGGCTGCAAAGTAGTTTGCCAGTGTTTCATGGTCACTGTAATGTAATCGATCAATGAAGGGTTTATGTTATACAACTGTAAGAACTCCTTTATCTATGAATGTGGGATGCTGTCAGATTCTGTTTTGTAAACCATAAATGCAGTACTTAGATTCTTCCCCTTTTTAGAATTGTCCATTATGACTTTATTTAATAACAAGTGATCCTTTATTCCATATGACTTCCTTTTGCTACCCTTTTGTTCTATTGCCATAATTGAGTTTTCTTCTAAATGACCATAAACTCTGTCAGCATGAATTCCAGTGTATAGTTTATACATTGTTGGATGGTGAGTTATTGGCCTACAGTTTTTAGGATAGCTTGCAGGTTCAGTCTTAAGGAGGAGTATTGCTTTTCCTATTGTTAACCAGGTTGGTAGCTGTTCAGGGTACCCGTATAAGTAGTTCTTACTCAGGGTCAAACTTGGGGTAAAGATGTTAATACTTTTAGTCAGAAGTTAGGTACTGTATCTGGACCTTGGGTTTTCCAGTTAGGAGCTGTTTTTAGTTTTGTTTCAATTTCTCTGGCCGTTACTTCATCCCATTTTATATCCTGCACATTTAAACGTCTTACTGTTTCTTTTTCTTTTTCTTACTTTTTCTGTCCATTCAGCATCTTTATTATGTTCCACAGGATTCTTCATAGGCAATAATTCCAAACTTTGTCTATTTCTTCTTTTTTTGGTGATGTATCTATTCCTTTTGCTTTATTTTCCATTTGCCTACAAAACTTTTTTGGGTCATCAATGAATTGCTTATTTTTTAATTTTCCTTTAAATTTATCTGCATATTTTCAAAGTTTTTCCTGCCTGTGCTAATATTTTTAGTTTATTATTTGCAGTAGTGTACAATAGAGCCTGGTATGTTATAATACCATGCATTGCTTTTATCACGTCTATCTTTTTCAGTATTTTTGTTGATCTGTTCCCTGTTCTGTAATCTTCTAACGGTGACACTTCTTCTCTTAATTGCGTTATTATTTTCTCTGTTTGAATTTCTCTGTTTGAATCTACCATGATGGCATTTGATTTCTTCCCTTGCTTTCCCTTATTGTCCTGCATTTTGTGGTAAGACTTTATCTGTTATTAATTTAGCTGTACAGTAACATGTCCTATTTACTTCTGTTGTGTCACATGAATTTCTGTGAATAGTCTTGATTACTGAGTTCATTAGTTTCATCAGACTTCTAACATTTTGGGTCTTATTGACTTTCTGTAATCTATTTATTTCATTGATCTTAATATCTCTATCCATCTCTATAAAATAAATCAACTCTTCCCTTAGATCATTTTTTTAACTAAGGTCAAATTCTTTGTTCTCCATTTCCTGTGGTCATTCTAGAGAACGCTCTAGAACATCCTCCTGTGACATATTCTCTTCAGCTGCATCCTGCGTCATACATTGCTCTTTTATATGGAAACTCACTGGCCTGTCATCCCACAACATTTTCTGCAACAGAATTACCACCGTTTTCTGTTCCTTCTCTTGCTGTGCAACTCCAGCTGAATTTTTGTACTGGTTTCCTACTGAAGGCTGTAAGTATCTTCATGTGGCAACTGATCAGATGCTTCCTGTTCCACCTGTTTTTCCTTAATTTGGGGACTCACTGTTCTATCATGCTGTGACATTACCAGAGACAGATTTTCTACACTAAATTCTTCACTTTGCAGGTAATCCATAACTTCAGTTTCTATTTCAAACTTCTCCATTACTAATCCTTTTTTCGACTCTCTACCTTTGTTTTCTTATTTTTTGTATTGAAAAATCTTTCATGTCTGGATACTCTGTAAAGCATTGCTAAGTTGTGCTGCATTTTGTATGCAATTTTGTATATGCAGGAAAAATTTAAAATTATCATTCACTATCATCCCTAATGATTTGCTATGAGAAGTGACTAAGTGACTTCAATGGCTGTATTATTAATTTTTTTTTTTTATGAGAACGAGATTTGGGGAAAAAATAAGTCATTTTTTTGGGGGGGGGTGAGCATGATTTGTGAGTTAGAAAGCTATGTTTCAGTGGCTGCTAAAGCTTGCTGAATAACTCTTTGGAGATGTGCT
Organism: Protopterus annectens; assembly: GCF_019279795.1. Lineage (NCBI taxonomy): Eukaryota > Metazoa > Chordata > Ceratodontiformes > Protopteridae > Protopterus > Protopterus annectens. The sequence goes on from NC_056729.1 coordinate 715,714,875, forward strand.
AGTTGTCTGATATACATATGAATGTGTAGTCATCTGTGTAATGTATTAGGGAGGCATGTTATGTGGATGTGCAGAGAGTGTTGGTGTGAATGTTAAAGAGGAATGGACCAAGGATAGAGTCTTGTGGTAGAACGGTGGTGACTGGGAGGTATGGAGAGAGAATGGATTGCCATTTTACCTACCGATATCTTTTGGAGAAGTAACTTTTGAATCAATGAAGGTTGGGCTGATACAGGACATTCAAAGTAGAATTTTGCTTTCAGAAACTGTGTCAAAGGCTTTAGACAAGTCTAGAAAGAAAGAGGAGACTAGTTTGCCATTATCTGTAGCTTTATTGATAGTATCTATATAGGTTAGAAGTGCAGATTTAGTACTATGGGAAGGATAGAAGCTATGTTGTGTGGGAGACAGGAGTTCATCTTGCAGGAGATAGTTTAGCAATTGATTTTGAATACATTTTCAAGTTGTTTGGAGAGGGAATAAGATCACTATAAGTTAATGATTTCAGCTGAATTTACTCCTTTGTGTAGCAGGATAAAGTGCGATTTTTTTCCAGAGAGAGGGAAGGTGGGATTCCTAGATTGATTTACTTAGGGATTGAGGCAGGATAGGCAATGCTAATGGCTGCTATTTTAAGATACTCACGTGGAAGGTCATCAGCTGAAGTAGAGCATGGTTTTGGTTTGTTTGAGTAGTTTTATATATCATGTGGACACAGGACTGAAGGTGAAAATAAATGTGGGAATATGTGGCTGTTGGTCAGGGTTGGGATTAGATGCTGGGGAATCATTGTGTAGGGAATCTACTATCAAAGAAATAAGAGTTGAATTCTGTTGAAGTTTTGAGTGGTGAGTTACTGATGGAGAAGTTAGGGTGGAACTTTTGGAAGAGATGTACGCTTTCTTTAATGGCTGACCAGGATTTTTAGGGGTGTGTTTACTACTGTTCTGAAAATTATTATAGTATAGTTTTTGTCTTCATTTATTTGTTTTTTAGTCAGACTGCAAAGCATTCTGAAGTTTTCAAGATATTAAGGTGTTTTATATATTTTTGCCATTCTTTCCATGTTTTTTCTCTACCCTGCATTAGCATTCTACTCTATTTGGATAGCCAAACTGCATTGTTTGTTTTTAGCCTGTTCCATCTAGGAGATGCAAGGATATTTAGAATATTTGGGAAGGATGTATTGAATTCATTTGCAGCACCATCTAAGAGGAGGACTTTTAGGATGCTGCAGTTAATAAATGATATGGTAGTAATGAATATTTCTGTCTTAAATTTGGACAGGTCGCATGTTGATTTATAAACATGCAGTTTGAGTGGATGTGTGAGATGTCTGTTTGTATAGACTGGGAGATGGTCACTGAGAAGATCTGACATTAAACCTGTGGTGGTGAATTTGCTAGGGTCTGATACTAGAATCTAGCCTATTAGGGAATTTGATGTCTTGCTATAATGTGTGGGCTTATTAATTAATTGTGTAAAACCATGTGAGTTCATGCTAGGTATAGGGGTGTTAGAAGCTATGTCCAGCCATAATTTTTCTTGTGGAATTGTTATGGATATTCAATGAAGGATATCTTCCAGTGCAACTGCATTGTCGCTATTAGGGATGTAAAGGACAGCAATAGATAGTTATTTATATTTGTTTATTTGAAGGAAAGTAATATATATAGTTTACAAAACAATTAGTAGACAATTTAAGCAGTTTTTACGATACAAATTATTAATGTTTCACAAAGATGTTATAAATTGATCATGTTTTTATAAAGTGTATACATTTAAAATTTTACATATACATATTTTTAAGGATAATTTTTATACATGCATTTCTCAACATTTGGTAATCAATATTCTTTACCTTCTTGGCATGATGGATTGTGTCCTTAAGAGTTGTTGATGGATTTTCTATAATTGTATATAAAGGTGAATAGGGCAAGCTATTTAGTTCTGATGAAGTCCATGAAATATGGATATGGACAAAGGTACTAAACTTCACCTATTTACTTTTTTATTAATGAATTATTTTGTTTGTCACTATCATTTTTGGGCATGCTTCCTTCCCTGTCACACCATTTTAATTTGGTTTACTGGTTCTTTTTGGTGATGGACCGTTTTTATTGATCCTTGGATCCTGTCCTGATGACCCTTTTGCATATCTACAAATGAACAGAATCAAAACTATGTCCAAGGATTTGAACTTTGCTTGCAATTTAAATAGGATATTGGAGAGACAAGTATGTGAATTATAGCCCTTGCCTAATCCTATTCAAGCATAACCTTGGTCAGTGGATGGGAAATCAGAAATTTACTCATGGTCTGACATGTATGTCTCTCATGGACAAAGACAGCAGTTAAATCGTGCCCTGACTAACACACACCCCATACAACAATCTTTAAGGCAACCTGTGGGTCACAGTTGGGTTGCATGTCTCAGCTTATAAAGGTCCCAGTGGTAGTTAGAGTAGTATATACCTATTGATTGAGCTACCACTATCTTTACTTCAGTGGTGTAATTGTAAAACAAGGTGATTAGTGAAATATCAAATATACACAGAAAACTATGTCACAAACAAATACTGCTCACACATTGTCTGACAGGTAGTTTTTTTTTGATGAATCCTGTATATTTATAATATAAGGTAAAGAGTCCATGCATGCACAGAGCATAATGCATACAGTTTGACAAATGACTTAAATTGGTAAGACAAGCTAATTTACACAAACATATGTAGCTGTAAAATATACAATGAAATAGGAAGGCAGGATTTTCTACCTGCGTTGTAGAACAGTACTATAACCTTCACATTGTCTCTGATACTGTTAGAAATATCTGTCTCTTCGGGTCTATATCACAAAATCAAACTTCCAAAATGTCAAACACCATACGTTCGAATTTGGAAGATCGAATTTGGATAACATCGACACTTCAAAACAGCAAATTTTTTCCCAGGGAAAAAAATTGCTGTTCCGAAAAACACACACATAACACAATCACACCAAACACCTTCAAAACCTACACTAAACCTAACATACACCACTATCTATGCACTATCCTTAACCCAGCCCTAACCCTAAAGTCCGTCACTACCGCACACTTACTTGACCCGCACCCTAACCCTAAAGTCCATCACTACCGCACACTTACCTGACTGCACCATAACCCTAAAGTCCGTCACTACCGCACACTTACCTGACCCGCGCCCTAACCCTAAAGTCCGTCACTATCGCACACTTAGCTGACCCACGCCCTAACCCTAAAGTCCGTCACTAACCATTCGTACACTTACTTTGACCTGGTCTGAAAATGCCGAAGCCACAGAAACGGCCAACTGAATTATTTTCCTGGGAAAGAATTCGGGTTTCCGCGGCTTTGACATTATCAACTTTTGAACTACCAAGTTTGGCCTTCCGGTATTCGGCTTTCACAGCATTCAATTTCATGATAGGAACCCGTCTCTTCATATGATATCCCTTCTTGTGTGTTTATTTATGTTTAACAAGCCAGGAAATTACCAAGTAAATTGATTGTGTTAAGAGACACTACTGAGAATAAAAGCTTCAGAGCAGAAAATATAAATGGCAACAGAAAAGTACTTAAAATGACCCAGAAAGCAATAAAGCAGCAAAATTAATAGCATATATAAAAATGATATTCCTGCCTAACTAAATGCAAGTGCAACTTGGACAGTTGGATGGGAAACTGGAAATTCATCCCTGGTTTAGCACCTATGTCTCTAACTGACACAGGTAACCTGTAAATGGTTCATCTCCCAGGCCCATGCTTACACTTATCAAGGTTATCAGAACTTGTCAGAGATTTGGGGTGCATAGCTAGGCTTAAAAAGACCCTTGAGGTTGTTAGCCTAGTAAACCCCTATGAACCTATGCATGTAGACCACCATTTTAATATTTATGTTCAAGAGAGATTAGCAGTATGCAAACCAAGAATTGTGTAATTTCAACATGACAACTAAAACAATATAATTATTATTGATATTTTTATTCAGATATAATGATACTTCTGAACCTAGTCTGTGTGTGTGTGCATGTGTGTGTGTGTGTGTGTGTGTGTGTGTGTTTCTTTAAAATGTAATTTTGCGACTCCGTTTTTCCAAAAGTCCATTTATCCGAAAATGTACTTTCGCGAAAAAACAGATAAATGAAAACCAACCGAGGCTGTTGTTCTGGGATAAGGGAATATTCTCTTTAACCCACTGTAGTGTGATCTCGGAGTTAGAATATAAGTAGCGGGGGTGTGGGGGAGGGGCACCGCCCCCACATAGGGGGGTGCGGGGGGGCTTGCCTCCCTGCGTAAATGTGCTTACTGTATTTTTTGGGGGGTTTCATTTGATGATGACGATGATTATTTATATGCATGTTTGAGTGTCTGTGTGCATGCTTTAAACAGCAAGTCAGCAGCTCAACTAAAAAAGGACGGAGAGCAACAGAAGTTAACTTTAGGCTCAGGATGAAGTAACAGTAGTGTAAATTAGATATGGGGGGAGAGAGAGAGAGAGAGAGAGAGAGAGAGAGAGAGAAAGATTAACCAAATTTTAAGTATAAGGAGGAAGTGAGTAGTCCAAACTAGTAAGGCAGACAGTTTGTAGAAGAGCAGGTAAAACAGAAAGAAACACGAGTTTCAGGAGACAAAGGGTTAGGATGAGATGGAAAAGAAAGAGGCTGAGAATGTATGATGTATAAGTGAAGAGGAAAAGGTAAGATGGTAACATAGTTGTCACAAAGGTGGGAAAGTGAATCAGAGTAAAATAAATGTGTTTTTGTTCCACAGCCTGCATTATAGTTCCTTTTGTAAGCACAGCCTCACTATTCTTTAAGTAGCAAACTTTGGATTATAGCACCCCCCCACTTACTTCCCTACTAGATATAAATGGGAAATTCTATTGCTTTCAGTCCTGCAACAGTGACAATGATGTTGATCTTAACAAAAACAAAATCAGACCTGGTGGTGCAGCTCTGTTCTCATTTAGCATGGCAACCTAGGATTTCCTTCCATCCAGGGTTCATGGAACAGAGCATTTTCAGGGTTAGCCTTCTAACAGATCGTAAAGAAAGGGATATCTGCAAATATTTTCATCCATTGCAGTGTTCTAATGCTTAGTGAACAAAATGTTCCTTGGTTTTCCCATAGTTCCACAGCAACTGCACAGTCTTATATGAAATATGACACATAAAAGAAATAGAAGCATGCCTTTTAACATGCACAGGAGCAAGGAACTGTTATGCCTTAGCAGTAAAATAAATTTAGAAGACAAAAAGGTTGTAGTTTACATAAGTGGCCATAGCTATTTTAGGAGCATCAGTCCATAAATGGTATTTATCAAATAACACTAGAGGGTGGCCTAATGGTTAAGGTGTTTGCCTTACAAACGCAAGGTGCAGGGTTTGAGCCTCACAAGGGTTAACTGGCTAGGCTTGCAAGGGCAGTTAGCTTAGTACTAATCTATGAGCCTATGAACACTACACGCAAGGTATTTGTGAAGACTTTAGTAGAATGATGCTTATCTGCATTTAGAAGAGTAACAGCATAGGCTTTAAATGCCTTTTTTTGAATTGTGATGCATTATTTACTATGATCAGCTGTGACACTATACATTATTTACGTACATCATAATCAAAATGTAACATAATGAAGAAGAAATTGTCTTATGTTTATAAGAAAATAAAACTTATTACATTATATTCCTTTCTCTCCAGTCATTAATGTTGCAAACATCATATAAAACATTAACTGAAATGGTCTACAGTGGATCACTGTACTTGCTAAATTAACAACTGAGAAAATGAATAAATAACCTCTCATGGTTTGAAGAGCATTCCAAAAATATAAATGATACATTTTATATGTGTTTGTTAAGTTAACATGGCAGGGTCATTCCCCACATCATGTGATGCATTTAAATTGTTTTAGAGGAGAATTTCTCCTCACAATAAAAGATGCAGACATTTGAAGAAATATGTAGCTGGTTTTCTAGTCTGGGACTGGAAGAACTTCATCATATAGACCCATTTATCAAACGACTGAATCACACACAGTAATGTGCATACAAGTAAGTGCCATTTCCACAGGAATAAAATGATTCACTCTCTACTGTTATTTCAAATGAATTTGCAAATTATGACAATGCATCTGAAAATCTGAAAAAAATATATTCTTTCACCTAAGCATAACCAAATATTTCTAGACATATAACATTTATAGTTAAAAAGATAAAAAGTAGTGGCCACTCCAATTACATGCAACACTGCATTTTCCAGATATGTACACACCACTTTTTAATGTCTTTAAATAATAACAAATAATTTTCATTTAGCAAAATTAAGATATTGTTTGGTTTTACACAATGAACGTAAGTATTTAATTTCATCCTGACCTCAGAATTACTTGACATTAACATGCTTTTTTATTATTTATTATTTATTTTATGTATTAGTTTTAAACTAGCCAGCAACAAGGCACCAGGAAGATGGTGTGAGTGCATATTATCTACCGTGACTGCAGTGACTGGGGTTTGACTAATTTCCCAGGTCCTAGTAGAGGTGGCTTGGAGAGAAGAATAATGTAACGATGACTTCTTTTATTGGTGCTGGCAAGTGTGGCTTCACTTTCTGCATCCTTAGATCCAGATAGAGGCAAGGAAATCAGCAGGTGAACTGAACTTATGCACTGAATGCATCTGATGGATGCCCTGTTTATCAGCATGCAAATAAAAGCATAGATATGCACATGGATGCAGACACACTGCACACCAGGCATAGGAAATGGTCAGGGAATTAATGCAAAAGTTTTCTGACATTGGTGGCACAAATTATAAAATAATAAGCTGACAACCAAAATAAACTCTAATAAGAGACTATTATAATAAAATAAATAGTGGTTTTTGGACAAATTGTTCCTTATGAAGCACACAAAACAAAACATACAGTACGGCACAGTAGACATATTCAAATAATCAAATGTGACTGCAAGTAAATAATTATCCAATCATTACATGAACAGCTTTATAATACTTGTTGTTATGGACAGGTTTTAAAGGCATAGCGTAATATAAGCCATATATTTATATGAACATGCACGCAACAGGAATTAATAGTTGGTTATGTATGTTAAGGCTATTTCATATAGCTTGGGTTAGAAGTGCACACACACACACACACACACACACATATATATATATATATATATATATATATATATATATATATATATAAGCTTTTAACAATATCTGGCTATATACTACGACACGCACTCTATGGTTTATATATAACAACAGATATGCTGTGATATCAATTATGATACCATATATATTTAGAATATGTCTTACAGCTTAGTATATGTAGCTCAAATGATAAATGATTTTTTGGCTAGCTATAAATATTTCCATATGAAGTGCAGTTTAGTTTTTAGAAATGCATTTATTGTCTGTGATCTGTCATTCTTTACTACTATTTATATAAATATCTGCTAGAAAAAATTAGTTTGAAGATGTAGATTGATGGCAATATTAGCAGCAATTTGATGGATGTACAATAATATACTTATATGGGCATATTATGAAGAGTTGTATTGATTTTTTTTATATAATTCCATATATGCCGAATATATAATAGAACTGCTCATGTTTGTGAAAAGATTTCTTAAAGTATATATATATATATATATATATATATATATATATATATATATATATATATATATATATATATATATATATATATATATATATATATATATATATATATATATATATATATATATACATGAGGACTTAGTATTAGGTAAATCTGATGCTACATTGTTTTTATGTTATAGGAAATGCACTTTGCAAGTAGCCAAACAGTGAATTATTCAGACGGCTATGTTTTTAAGGAACAGGGACATGGCGTGATGACATCACGATTAGGAGTGCTTTTGCGAAGTAAGTAGCAGAGTGAGTGCTTAACAGCATTCACGCTAAAAAAGGAGGTTTACTGCAAAAGTAAACTGGATAAGTACATATTTAACTGCATTCTGGAACCTAGTATGGATATATAGCTAAATAGGCTTGTCATTCATCTATGTTTAAGAAGGTACAGTAAACTGTTTATTTGAACGACGCAAAATAGAAATCACTTTGTGATTGATTTTTGACAGCATACAAGGGTTGTAAGCTGAACGATTATGTTATAACATGTTTGATGGTGCTATATCTTTCATTTGAAAGGACCTAGCTATACCACAGGATAGACTTGGAGGGATATTTAAATGTGTGCAGTATGACTTGATCCATGAATGTACAAGTAATGATGTACTGATTTGAATGAGTCGAGTGAGTGCTTGACCATATAATCAGTTATACCAAGTAGGAAATGTTATGTCACAATGGTATACATTTATTATTGTGTGACAATCTATATATAACAAAAGCAACTAGATAGCTAGTTGATCTGTAGATACACAATACAATTTAGGCTGCTAAGGATGAGATATGCATATATTTTAAAGTGGAGCATGCATACAATTTTATTATGTGATGAATTTTGAGTATTATAATGTGGATTTTATTTATGTATTAATAACTAAATAGTTAATTTGTTGCTGTTTTAATCTGTTTATGATGTCAAGCAACTAGGGGGTGTTTTGTACTAAACTGATTTGCTACAACAAACATTTGAATTTAGTTAGGGGGAGGTGTTAT
>NC_056729.1:715728573-715861073 GCF_019279795.1 Protopterus annectens
AGACAGGTGCTCTGTCTCACATGGACCGGGATTCTGTTCCACAGCATAGGGAGTCTCTGGGTGATGAATCTGTCCCTCCAGCATGTCCTATTTATATCCGTGTTGAGGTTTAAGTCTCTTGCTCTTGTGGCTCTGGTGGTTGGATTTTTTGAGGTGGAGCATGTCCATTAATTCCGGGTTGGACATGGCCTTGTATGTTAGGCACAGGTCACCTCTGAGCAGACGGTATGCGACTGAATAGAGCTGGAGTTTCTTCAGTCGGGCAGCATGTGGCATATTTTTGAGCGCCTTTATCCTTTTGGTGAGGAACTTTTGGGGTCTTTCCAATTGCTGCAGGTGTCGGGTAAGATACATTCGAATGGGGCATTGTACTCAATCATTGGTCTGATAAGTGAAGAGTACAGGGAACAATGACCTCCCTTGATCTGGATGTGAATCCTTCATAATCAGGTGGGCAATGTAGAAGGTCCTCCTAACCACTTCGCAATGTGAGTGTCAAAAGGTTACTGTCAACTTGGGTCCCCAGGTCCCTGATAACCTCTTCTGTGCTTAATGGATTCCCACCTATGTGGTAACTTAGTTACCTTGTTTTACCAAAGGGTATGACTATACATTTTTGGCGTTTAGCTTAAGGCCATGGCTCTGGCACCAGTTATCCGTTTCTATGAGACCTCTCTGAAGGATATCTGTGTCTGATGGATTTTCAACTATAGGCGCCCAGTTTGCAGTCATCTGCAAACTTTGTCAGCCACAATCCTCCTATGTTTGCCTGCACTTCTGAAAAGTAAATGCCGAACAAGAGGAGGCCCAGGACTGAGCCCTGTGGGACACCGCTTGTGACGGCTTGGAGTCTGACATGGCACCAGCAACTCTAACCCTGTGGGTTCTGTCCTTGAGCCAGTTTGCAACCCATCTTGTGACATATGGGTTTACATTTAAGCTGGTGAGCTTTTCTATGATACCCGAGTGGGGTATTGTGCCGAAAGCTTTAGCAAGGTCAAGGTAGGCTGTGTGAACTGCCTTACCCTCATCAATGGCCTTGGTGACTATTTCAAAAGTCGACCAAGTTCAAGAGGCATGATCTGCCCTTGACAAAGCCAATTGGGTAGGATCAATGTCTGTAGGTCCCCTATGTCTTTATTTATGAGTTCCATTATGATCCCCTCCATAGTTTTGCAGACCAGGCTTGTTAAGCTTATGGGGTGGTAATTACCAGGGTCCGTAGAGGCACCGCCTTTGTGGAGTGGGACCACAGTTGCCCACGTGACTGCAGCCACTCTTTGGGAAGCGATATCCTGTGAGTAAGAGCTGGGAATTAAACAGCAGCCTTATGTGTGGGTTTAGTTCCTCATTGAGTTTACAATGTAGCTTACACACAGCCAGGACACCATCCGGTCCCATTGATGCTGTGTTTTTAGCTTTAGAGAGAGCAGCTCTCACCTGGGCATTGTAGAGATGATTGGGAGGCTACACTCTGCTGGGATAGATATTTCTCCTTTTTGGGGGAGGGAGGGAGAAATTTTCACTGAACCTGTCCAATATGCCAGTATGTTTGCAATGTCTGTGGGTTCAGTGATTTTTTGTATCATTTTGGACTAATTCTGAGCATATCCGGGGAGGTTTCCAAAAACCCAGGGGTTTTTTTAAACCAAAAAGGCTAAAGAAAGGCCCCTTTTAATTTTTTTATTTTTGTTTTTTTTTTTTTTTTTGAAAGCGCTTACCTACTTGAAAATAAATGTGATTTTATTTTACTGAATGGTGATACAAGTTATGCTTCAGTTTACCGTTGCTGTTTTCTGCTGTTTTGCCTATATTTTACAACAGGAACTGTTTGCCTACTGGGGAACATTCTTTCTTGGAATATGATTTTTTTTTATCTTACTTAAATGTTCTGTAATATGTACCTGAATTTGTTGTTCTGTTTTGTCTGCATAAAAATTGTAATGGAATTTTACAAAGTACATATTTTACACTCCCCCATAGTTTCACAGTTAGGATAACACTATACCTTGCCTTACACTTCTTGTTAGTTCTTCAAAATTCTTTACTACACTCTACCCCCATTGTCCACTGCTGCGTCTGTATTTGTGCCATCAGCAAAGAGGCTGATCCTGTTCTCTATTATCTCAGATATGTGTGAAGCAAACACAATAATGAGTAGCGAACCCATGGCCAAGCTGGATGGTACAACAATGGACCATTAGTTCATTCCCAGGAAGGGGAATATTCCGTTTCCCTGGGGATTGGGTGATCTCAGAGTTATAACATATAATTAGCAGGAAGTGTGGGGGCACTTTCTTTGTATTTTTTAAAGTTTGCATGCACTGAGATTAATTCTGGGCACATGCATAGTAGGCTGTCAATGTGCATAATGTCATTCAATTTGTTTTGACATGCACGTTGGCAAATTGTATTCGATCAATTTAAGTAATTCCACACACACACACACGCACACACACACACACACACACACACACACACACACACACACACACACACACACACACACACACATATAAAATTTTAAAAGTTTTAAAAGTTAATGCACTCTTCCTAACCTTTGCTGCCTCCCACTGGTGAAGAAGGTCAGGGTGGTAGTGCTGCAGGTCGCTATGTATGTGCCAGAATTTATACCAGCAGTGACGATCACCATCCTAGTAAGCTGGTGCCAGGCATTTACCTTACTGAATAGGTCATCATAATCACTCAGCAAGCCGTCATTAACATTCCCATGATGGAGATATGTAGACACTGTGGTGGAGATATGTAGGCCCTTGTGTGTGTGTGTGTGTGTGTGTGTGTGTGTGTGTGTGTGTGTGTGTGTGTGTGTGTGTATGTGTGTGTGTGTGAGTGTGTGTGTGTGTGTGTGTGTGTGTGTGTGTGTGTGTGTGTGCGCGCGCGCATGTGTGTGTGTGTTTGTGTGTTTGTGTGTGTGTGTGTGTGTGTGTGTGTGTGTGTATGTGCATGCATGTGTCTGTATATGTTTGTGTGTGTGTCTGTGTGTTTATGTGTTTATCTGTACATATGTGTGTGTGTGTGTGCGCATTCGTGTGTCTGTATATGTTTGTGTGTGTGTCTGTGTGTTTATGTGTTTATATGTACATATGTTTGTGTGTGTGTGTGTGTGTGTGAGTGCATGTGTGTTTGTGTGTGTGTGTGTGCATGCGTGTGTGTGTGTGTGTGTGTGTGTGTGCATGCATGCGTGTGTGTGTGTGTGTGTGTGTGTGTGTGTGTGTGTGTGTGTGTGTGTGTGTGTGTGTGTGTGTGTATCTGTGTTTATGTGTTTATTTGTACATATGTATATGTGTGCATATGTGTGTGGGTGGCAGATGAATGAGAAAGGTTCTTGTGCTAAAACAATGCATTGGCTTCAAGTGGTGATTACCACAAGGACAGCAGAAAAGTGTTATGTTATCACTTGTGGCAAATGAGTTCATAGGTTCTTAGCTTCACAGATGTATACCAGCCTAATGATCACTGCGACCTTTTTATGCCTAGCCATGCATCCCAAATCTCTGACAAATTTTGGTACCCTTGCTAAGTGTAAGCAGAGGTTTGGGAGATGAATCATTTACAGGATGCCTGTGTCCATTAGAGACATAGGTGCCAAACAGGCGTAAATTTCTAGTTCCACATCCAGTAATCAAAATTACACTTGAATTGGGTTAAGGAGGAACTCTGCTTCACATGGTTGGTGAACATGTTCTAGAGAAGGGGTTGTCTCTAGATTATATCCAGCAGGTACTGTTTATAGCACAGGAAAGGTCTGAGTCTTTATAACAGGTAATTTTCATGCTGTTTGTTTTGCAGATATTCATGAGGTTCATCAGACTGGGCTCAGAAGATGCCTACTATGCCATGCATTCTCCCCTCAAGATCCTTTATTAAAGAGAATACAGGGATAGTGCCTTGCGGTGATCTGTATGTGTTCTTTTAGTGAGGGATTTCTGTGGACTTTCCAGTTGTTGGATGTGCCTGGTTAGGTATAAACAAAAAGGGGCACTGTACACAATGATAGGTCTAATGAGTGTAAAATGCAGTTGAACAATGTCCTCCTTGGACTTAAATGCCATACCTTTGTTTGCAAGTTGTGCAGCACAGAATGATTTCCACCCTACTGTAGACATATGAAGTCAAAGGCTAGATTACTGTCTATGTGTGTCCCTAAGTTTCTGACTAATGTGTCGATTCATAGCAGTGTGTTGTCCATATGGTAGTTACCAGGTGTGGCATACTTCCCAAAGGATGCTATAGTATGCATCTCTTGGCATATAGTTTTAGTCTATGGCTCAGGAACCAATTATTTGCCTATGTCAGCCCTTCTTGGAGAACATTAGTGTCAGTGGGGGATTCTGTGACCATCCCTAATTTGCAATCATCTGCAAAATTGGTCAGCCAGAGTCCCTTGCCATTGGCCTTAACTTCAGAGAAGTAGATTCCAAAAAGGAACTTTCCCAGGACCAATCCATGAGGAACTCCTATGGTGACTGACTTCTTTGTAGAGGTGGATTCCCCAGTGTTAACTTCTTAGGTCCTGTCTGTAAACTAGCTGGCTCTCTACCAGGTAACATAAGGATTTATACCTAACATCCTGAGTTTGTCAGCAATGCCAAAGTGGGCTATTGTGTCAAATGCTTTAGATAGGTCAAGGTAGGCAGTGTGAAACTTTATGCCCTCATCTTTTGCTTTGGTGACCTTCTTAAAGAGGTCCACCAGGTTGAGTAGGCATGACCTATCCTTGATGAAACCAAGTTGGATTGTGCGCAGTGTCTGGAGGTTTCCTATGTCATTATATATCATTTCCATGATAATTCTCTCAATTGTTTTGCATATGAAACTAGTGGGACTTATAGGTCTGTCGTTTCCAGGGTCCATAGATGGCCTGCCTTTCTGCAGAGGGATAATGGTTACCATTCTCCATTCATGAGGCACAAAGCCTATTTGGAGGCTACAGATAAATAGTGATTCCAGAGGACCTGATAGACTGTGGTTCAATCTATTTAGCAGGCAGCCTGGGATATTGTTGGTGTCCATTGATGCAGTGTTCTTGGTATTACAGAAAGATTTGAAGACCTGTTCTCTAGTGGTAGTTGGAGGAGTTATATTTAATGGTATTTCCTGAGGGGAGGCTGGAGGCAAGAGAGGGGTTAATTTAGACCTAAATTTGTGTACCAGTAGGTTTGTTATATCTTCTTGCTCAGTGTAGGTGGTTCATTTAGCAATGAGCTCTGCACACAATTGCCTATTGCCTTCAAGGTTGCAGACATAAGAAGAAAATGCCTTGTGGTTGTTCATGGCCAAGGAATCCATATTTATCTAACATTTGGCTTTGGTAGACTTTATCTGCTGAATTGTTTGTTTAGTTTGATGACAGTGCTTTTATTTTGCTGGGGGTTGCACCTCCTAATTTTTGCCATGATTTTCTTCTTTCTGTTATACAGCCTATTGATGTTGTGATTTCACCAGGATGGCTTGTTTTTTGTGTTAGTTTTGTACTTACTTCTGGTAGGTACAGCTGCCTCTATACAGCTATTAATGTACTCACATAAGTTATCTGTGATCAGTTCTGCCTAGGCAGTGGTGTTCTCAGGGTTTAACTAGGGCTTGAAATTTTGTCAGATTATCACTTAATAGTAAGAAGTTTGCTTTGGAGTACTTCTTGAATGCTCCAGGGTTAGCTGGGATTCTGGGTTTTATTTTACTTCAAAGGAGTCTGTTTTGTGGTCTGACTTTACAAAAGAGAACATTACACTAGGGGAGTGTAACAGTCTCCCATACTAGTGAGGACCAGATCCAGTATGTTTGTACATCTGGTCAATGTACTGACAGTCTGGTCCAGGGAGTTTCTGTTTCCAAAGTCCAGGAATCATTGTGCCTTCACACTATATGATTCTCAGCTAATAGTGAGGTAATTAAAGTCACCCATTAATATCGTATTGGGTTAGGTGGTGAGTGTCTGTAGTAAGCTCAAATATGTGTTATGGGTTTCCTGGGTCATAGAGGTGGACCTATAGCTTGTAAGAAAGTGGTTTGGGATTTTGCCTGTGGTGATTTGAATACAGAGACACTCAAGCACATTGTCCTGTTTGACAAGACTTGTAGTATATTTATTTTTCAAGTAAATTAAGACTCATCCAACTTTATTCCCTGCCTGTGTAGTAGCTAATCTAAATGTGTAGAAGGCATTACAGCTTTGCACTGCGGGGGTGCTCTCCACAGCTATAAGTCATGTCAATGTGACTGCACAGACAGCATTTTTTAGGGTGAATAGAGCTTGCAGGGGGTAGACTGTCTTGTTTAGACCTCTGGAATTGAGGAATGACATCATTAGGCATTGCCTAAAAAGGCACTTTTGAAAGGACAATGATTTAACTAATATTTGAAAGCATAGAGGGGAGATATGCTGACCATCCCTGGCAAAGCAGTAGGAGTGTGGCCTGTTGACCATCTCCTTCCATGCTGATCAATACTGAGCCCCTTAGAATGACATCAGCGAGTATGTAAATTATTAAAATTAGTTACCTTTGGATCATATTGTAGCATCATCCTTGGAAAAGTTAGAATTAGGCTCATACCAACAAAGGGCACATATTCTGATAGCCCCATCATGGCTGCCTTCATATAGTCTAGGGGTGTGTGTCTCAAGTCATTTACAGCCACTATGATTAAATCGTACTGGCGCTTGTGATCCAATGCCCTGAATGTGTGCATAATTTGCTGCATCTTGGTCACTGATTATCAGATTACCATGGCTTTCTTCTTGTTCATCTGAGTGAGAGAGACATCAGTGTGTCTCTCAATGGAGTCTCCAATGAACAGAATGTTGGGTTGAGGCTCCATCACATGTGGCTATATATGTTGATGTAGGTGGTGTTTTGAAAAAGTACATTTGGGACTACTGAGGGCATTTGCTGTGTGTGTTTCATCTAGGAGGTCTTTGGGGTTTAGGAAGGTTACATTTAAGTGCCTCAACTTATGTGGGTCTATGTGTCTGGTTCATGCTGTGTGCAATGCGCACTGTGTGTGTACTACTGACAATCTGATTGACATGAGGAGTTCTCTTATGTGAGAACTTTGCCTCCAGTGACTTTGGAAATTAGCTGCTTGTCAGTGAACATGAGGCAATTTCTACATTGCCTTAGAATGTCCATATCTACCAATTTGGAGATATTGGGAAAGTTCATATCCATGGCAACAGGCCTTTTTATTGATTAGACAGTGACTGTGAAAATGTAGAAAAAAATCAAAAGCATCTGGTTTGCAACTCTGGGGCAATACTTACCACCGAACAAATGCATTGCCCTCTGTGCAACTAGATATTAATGAAAATTCAAGTGCACTTTTACCTGGGAAAATGTCAGCTAAAGGTGCTTGCATCTATACAGAGCACTGCCAAACACGTGAGGGGAACTACTATAGTAGATCCTGTTGATTTATGGATGGAGTATTTAGGGAGATACTCTGCAATTAGGTTAGACAGTAGCTAATCTGGCACTACTTATTGGAAGAATTAGCTTTGCCAAGAATGATGTATAGTGGGAATTCACATAATTAATTGGCTACTACAGTTTTACACAGCTGGGATTCAATGTCCATTTGTTTCTTCTCTCACCAGAAGTAAAACAGTAGCACTAATCCTAAGATGAGAATCAGGTCACTGGCTCTTTAATGACCAGCAGTCTTGTCCCAGATGATGCAGGGGTCTGTGGGCATGTTGTAGTCTTTTCTTGGTAGATGCCTTGAATAGCAACCAGTCCAGTCAGGAATATCACACACGGACACTCACTGCCCAATCAGAGACAGTCAGGAATCAATGACTGTCTGGTTCTTCTCTCACCAGGAGCAGAACAGTAGCACATACTCCAAGCTGGCTCCTATGATGCAGTTATCAGGTTTTCTGGTGATCAACAGTCTCCAGGAAATAATGTCACTGTGCTCCTTCTCTCACCATAAACACAGAAGAACTAGTTCCAAGATGCCTACTGAGAAGCAAAATGTAGGCTCTTCAAAGATTGGTGGTCTTGGACCACATGTTTCAGATCTTAAAGGAAATATGTAAAAAGTAATGTAATACCATAAGAGTTGCAGTATGCACTGTGCAGTTAGGAAGGTATGAAAGAGGGGGTAACTTGAGCTTTAGCAGTCTAAGGGATGAGCCACTAATTTTAAATCGAAAGAGGGATTGGATGGGGGGGCGCTCGGTATTCTGTCTCTATTCCAGAATCTGAGTGAACTGGAGGGCAGATAAACTAGATAGCTTAAGGGGGAGTGATTTCACAACTTGATAATTTTGTGCTTACTGGCAATACCCAATGGAAGAGAAAGGGAAGGATATACATGGTCAGTTTAACATAAGGCGCTGGCAACTGGAGAGACAGTTTAAGAACACAGCACCACCACGGTGGAAAGGTGGGGAAATTCCAATTTCTGAGTGACTCATAAGAGGCATAGTTTTGCTTTCTTTCCTAGTTTGAATATGAGATAGAAAACACAAGGCAATTAAAATACAGTGCAATGAAAATAAACCACATTATACAAAACAGAAGCAGTAAAGCATCAGAAAATCCAAGAGAGCAATAAAAGTTAAAACAAACTAACCTTTCCTCAAGCGGTCAGTGGCACAGTCTGGGTAAGCTTTTCAAGAGTGATTCAGAGACATATAGACATATAAACTACCTGCTGCAGATGTCTTTCCTCATTGGTTCTAATGTTTGTTCTAATATGTCTCTGAGTCAGTGGGTTCTCTGATATTACCAGCAGGCCCTTTTTGCTGCTGCTACCTTATCACTTGCAGCTTGGCCTATCTCTGAATGCCGGCCTATATTTAGATTTAATTGGCTTAGTAGTGGTTATATCCAGAAAACTTTCTAACATCTAAATTATGTATCTTGTTCACATAAGAAACTAAAAATGTTATAGTTAAATACTGTTTTGGTATTGTATCTGAATGAACTGGATAGTTTAACTCAAACTGGTTCCAATTTCCCATTAAAATGCTACACTTTAATTATTTTACAAGGCATAAAAGTTAATCAGAATCCCAGCTGCTATTATATAGTTTGGGCATGAAACTAAACCCTATCTCAAGAACTTTAATTTAAGCTTCCATTAAATTCACTTTGGAAAGACAGGTGACCTTAATTTGAACAAGCAACAGTACCTCATTGATTCTGTTTCTTGACTAGGTGGGTCTTTTGTCATCCTAGTGAATTTGACCCCTATAGCACTTCTTTGTCCACTTTTTGTCTGGTCATAGTTTTAGTCCATTTTCAGAAAAGGGCTTGAAACATCAAGTATGCCATTGTTCTTACTTTTGCCAGTACCTCAGAAAACTCATTCTAAAGTATCTACGTTACTGGTTCATGGCAGTATATCCTTAGTAACAGCATAACCATCTAAACATTTGGAGCATATTTGTAATGAATATTTGATGGAAGATGGTTCACTATTAGAACAGTCAAATCATTAGCTGAGATTTCAGAGCATGCCTTGGTGGAAAAGTCGCATCACTCTTTTTCTTGTTTTGAGCACTTACTTTAAAAGTGCCTCTTATCTGATTCATGATTTTACCACTAGTTTCATTTCCCCACATGTTTTCTATTTTTTGTGAAACAATGTAATATTGCTAAACTTACTGTTTATAAAAAGAAGTTATGTACTCACTATAACGATCCATCTGTGTTGTCTATTTTCATTCTTCCTCAATGAATGGGTTCAGATCCGACCATCAGATCTGACTCAGCCACTTTTTACAGATTCTAGGTTCCGAATCTCAAGCTCCTCCCTTACCCATAATGCCCCTGACCATCACAATACCTCAGCTCGAGTTTGCTGTTATTATATATATACTATACTAATATATTAAGATAATGATACTATGACATGAAAGCGATAGATGAAAGATTAGGAGCTCAAACAGGAATTATGGTTCCTAACCACTCTTCTGTTAGGTCTCTCCTAGGGTTAAGGACAGGAGAATGGTGGGTTGGAAGTTGAGGAAAAATAAAAAATGGACAGCACAGATGGAACTTTATGGTGAGTACACAACTTCTTTATCTGATGTTGTCATTTTCATTTGTTCCTCAACAAATGGTACAGAGTCCCCAGCTACAGTAACCTTGGGTGGTCCTCATGGAAGGATGTTCCGGAGCTCTTTTCCTGAAAAATGATGTCTAAATTGTAATGCGCAATAAAGGTACGAGTATTTGACTAAGTGGCAGCTGCACAAATATCATCAAAAGAGGCTTTTGCCCAACAGCCTGCTGAAGTAGACATTGACCAGGTTGAATGTGCCTTCAATTGTTTAGGTAATGCAATACCTTTCAAGGAATAGACATAGGAAATGCAATATGTGATTCATTTAGCCAGGGTAGTTTTAGAAACTGGTATTCCCATTATTATGTTAGAAAAGGAAACAAATAGTTTTTATATTTTTTGAATGCTTTGATTCTGTAAAAACACAATTGCCTATGTACATCAAGAAGATGAAGGGTGTACTCTCCTTTATTTTCAAATTTATGGAAAAAGCTGGCAAATTATTGACCTGACTGATATTGTTTTCAGAGGCAACTTTTGGTAAGAAAGAAGGATTTGTGTGTAAAGTAACTCTATCTTTGTGAAAAATCAAATAAGATGGTTTTGAAGACAGTGCTTGGAGTTCTGATACCTGTCTTGCAGAAGTTATAGCTACCAAAAACAGTTTTCCATTAAACAAACTTGAGATCCACCTTAGCTGATGGTTCAAAAGGGGAGTGTACTAAGGCTTGTAAAACCATGGTGAGGCCCCAAGGTGGAGTGGGGCCCTTTATTGGAGTTCTAAGTAAAAAAGTACCCCTAAGGAATGCTTGACACAATTTAGATGATGCTAAAGAGGAAGCATTATCCCCTATGCGATAGTTGAAGATTGCTGCCAGTTGAACTTTACTATTGGAAAAACTTCTTCTGCCCTGGAAAATTGAAGCAAGAAAGTCGATAACTGCTGGAACTGGAGCCATGAAGGGATCTATTTGTTTCTGATGAGCCCAAATAGTGAATCTTCTCCATTTACTCTTGTAGACTTTTCTAATAGAAGCTTTATGGGAAGAGACCAAAAATGTTCTAACTGGCGAGGAAAGCATGGAATGTCTAGCCATCATTGGAACTGGAGAAACCATGTGGTCATCTTAAGGCCTACAATATCACCTGATGGGTGAGATAGGAGGACTAGACTGGGATTCAGCATCCAAGGGGGATGTATTAAGTGAGACCAAAGGAAGGGAAACCATACCTGTCAAGGCTAAAAAGGAACAATGAGGATCACTATGATCTTCAACTGAAGTGCTTTCTGAAGAAATTTGAGGATGAGAGTAGAGGAGGGTAAGCGTAAAGGAGTCTGGAAGGCCAAGCATGGACTAGAGCATTTCTTGGTGACTGTCCTTGAAGAAGGATAAAGGCAAATAACCTGTTGCATTTGTTGTTGAAGGGGGATGCAAATAGGTTGCAACAAGGTTGACCCCACTTGTGGAAGATCATGTTTGCCACTGATTGCTTGAGAGACGACTAGTGATGCATGAGGATGGTCCTACTTAGCCTGTCTGCTAGAATGTTTGACTTCCCCAGTATGTGCATTGCTACTAGAAAGCAGTTGAAAGAGATTGCCCATTGCCACACCCTTACTGCTTCTTGACTAAGGGGGGTTGGATCTGGTTCCCCCTGTTTGCCGACATACCAGACTACTGACATATTGTCGAAGGGTCTGAAAGACCTGCAGTGCTAGAAGCACTGCTGTCATCTGTAGTATATTGATATGCAGATTGGTGTTTTGTATTGACCATGTGCCTTGACCTGTCTGTGCCAAGTAATGCCCCCCCAACCCCAAATGGGAGGCATCTGCAGTCAACATAGTGCTGGGGAGAGGAAGGATAAATGGATGACCTAGCTCGATCTCCTCAGAGTGGGCCCCCCAAAAAAAAGGAATTTCTGCACACTTGAAATAATTTTATAGGGTGACTCAAGGGATAGCGATAAAATGACCATTGCAATGTTAGAGTTCATTGGGGAATTTTCATGTGTAAGCAGGTAGTAGGAATCAAAGTTATAGTGGCAGCCATTGACCTAATACTTTGAGGATCATTCTTGCAGGGGCACTGGTATAAAAAGAACTTGCTTGGAGTGTGTTCATAATGTAAGAATTCTGTTCTGAGGCAGAAAAGCTAGACAATTTACTGTGTCAAACTGAGTCCTATGAAGACTATTACTTGAACTGGCTGAAGATAAGATTTGTGCATGTTGATTGTGATTCCCAGCAAGAGTGCCAGGTGAAGTAAATAATCTCTGGCTTTTATCAGAAGATGCCTGGTTGGTACGGTAAGGAGCCAGTCATCTAAATAGGGAAATACTCTGAATCCAAGCAGTGTCAGGTGAGCACCCTAGGGGATGTGGTGAGATGAAAGGGCAGGGCTCTGAACTGGTAATGACTGGCTCCCAGTTGGAAGTGCAGATACTGTCATGAGCACCTGCTATTTTTGATGTGATAGTATGCACCTTGAAGATTATTGAACACATCAAGTCATCCTTCTGAAGAAGGTGCAGAATGGACTAGACTGTGACCATCTGGAATTTGGAGTTCTTTACAAATTGGTTCAGATAACTTAAATCCAAAATTAGTCTCAGGTCCCCTGTCTTTTTTGGCACTAAAAAAAAAACCTTGAGTAAATTCTGGATCCTGTTTGGTCTGGTGGGACCTCCTGGATGACTCTTTTCTCTAGGAAGTTTGCAATTTCTTGAGCTGCTAGGTCTCTCTGATTGGGCGGAATATTGAGGAGAATTTTCTTTGGCTTTGCTGGAATTTGTAAAAAGGGAACAAAATATCCTCTGGATATGGTCCTTCACACACAAAAGTTGTTTGTGATGGCTAGCCAAGTATCTCAGTGCAAGGATAAGCACCCCCAACTGCCTCCAGAGAGGGACAGTTGGGCAACCTTTTAGGAATATTGGAAGGACCTGCCCAAGAAATAATCCCAAGATCCTTGAATCTGCAGACCCCCTCTGCCACACAGAAGGCATCTACCATTATAATTGTTTCTCCCTCTTCCCCTGGGGGAAAAGTCTCTGTGTGACTCCTGGAAAGGACCTGGAAACTTCTTGAGCCACATTTTCTTACCACCGTGCTGGTTCCTAGAAAAGGGTCTCTGTGTTATAGAAATGTGAATTCCAATGACAGACAAGGTCTTTCCATCCTGTTCACTATGGGTGAAGGTTTCTTTCACTGTTGGGCCAAACAGGGTTGATCCATCAAAGGGAGCATTGATGAATGACACCTTGAAGGGTTCTGCAAAATCACATAACTGCATCCAGGCATGTCTCCTTATGGCTATACTTGAACCAGCCACCCTTATGGTACCTTCTTTGGCATGCAAGATTAACCTCATGGAAGCATTTAAAATGGACTGTAGGGTAGCCACTGGTGAGGAAAAAGATTTCTGTTCCTCTACAGACATGGACCCTGGGATAGAGTTAGAGAGTTCCTTTATTAAGCCCCTCTGTAGTCTGCTGAAATATGCCATGTAGTTCAGCGATCATGATGCGAAGGTTGCTGAACATAAACCCGCTTCCCAAACCTGTCCAAAGTCCTAGACTCCCTGTTTTGGGGATGGGCAGTGAAGTTCTGTTCTGCAAGCTCCTTCTTCGTGGCTGCCACAGCAACACTAGCATCTACAGGAATCCCTTTCATCCAGTGCTGTTTATCTGCTGGGGCACTTAGTATTTTATCCAGGCATTTTGGGATAGACTCCATGGAGTCCAGTTCCTTCAATGCCCTGTGGAAGACAAGATCTATAAGCATGGGTGCCGGAACCATAGAGCCAGGGAGAGGGGGTGCCCGCCCCACTTTTACAGTTGCAAGACCTGTCGAGAAAAATTAATGAAATGGAGTTTTCATGCTAACATGGATTCGCGTGTGGTAGTTAAACTAACTAAACTGGCAGTTCTTGTTCTCTTATTGCTCTGTGTTACAGGAGTTATGTTGCAGCTGTTCTGTCGGTGTTGCCAGAGGCAGAGTCATGCTAGCAAGGAGTGTTTTGTTCTTTTATTTGCAGGAGTTATGCTGCTTGTGTGTATGTGTGTGTGTGTGTGTGTGTGTGTGTGTGTGTGTGTGTGTGTGTGTGTGTGTGTGTAAAATGCCCCAGTTAGGTATACCTGGTGGTTAGTGTTACTCAGGCTCAAACAAGAGCCTGAATTCTCCCCCCATATCACCATTTGTGATTCAGAAAGTTGAATCCATAGCTCTCAACTGTCCAGATTTTCACAGAATATTTGGCTCATACTTTTGGTCTGTTCCTCTTAAAATTTGTGGTTTTCTGGCAAATCAGTGATAACTGAATTCACTAAAGAATGATAGCCCTTTATGTTTCAGTCTTCCTATCTTTCAGGAAACACATGGTAACACATAACACTTTATTTTAGCAACTTTCTAAGATTATACAAGCAATATTTAAAATGTGTCCCTGGTTTTGGGCCTTTGCCCCTGCCCCCAAATAAATTTTGGCTTTTTACAGATTTCTTGTGCTGCAAAGTTGAGAGATTTAGTTGAGTGCCAAGTGGATTATACAAGGAGCTGAGAGCTTCAGGGGAAGAGAAGTTTAGTGATACTTATGCTAAGTCATTTGCATTGTTAGTAGCACAACAGGTAGTATACTTGCTTTTGATGCAGAAGGCTGTGCGTTCTACTCCCACAGTATGCAGATGGATCTCTGATACTGTGTGGTGCTGTACTTTAAAGGGAGTGGATGCTGCAGTCCAATGAATGTCCTCCTTTGGAGGAGTTACCTAGTAACTATGTTTCTGTTATCAGTTTGCCATCCATTCCCCATTGCAAAATTACTAGCTTATCATTTTTTTAATGTAGCATAGGCAATTTATTCTTCAAGGGCAACAGGCACTTTATTTGTAGATGAAACAATGAAATATAAAATTGTTTGCTAGCAGCAACCTCTTCATTAGTTACAGATCCCTTTAATGTGGAATTATTTAGATGACTTACTTCTGCAGAGATTTTGCATATTTACTGATATTGGTGGATTGTAATGACAGAAGTTTGAGTGGCCTTTTATGGTTGATATTTTCTGAAATGGGTAGTTTTTTCATGATTGGTTCATACATTTTGTTTTATTGCTTACAAGAAGACTGTTCCAAACTACAAATTTAAAGCACATTCTATCAAGTGGTGCTGTATTATACAAGGAATATAATTTAACACAATCAGGTTAATACAATCAGGAAGGTGAATCAATGCATACATGTATGCTTGCTCACAGGATGTAGAAGATCAAAATAGGGGAAGAGACCAGTCACCAATGGAGTCCCCCAGGATTTGGTACTGAGATGTTTTCTGTTTGGCATATACATCTCAAAACTAAAAGGAAATATCAAAGGTCTTTGGTCGACTAAGTTTGAGATGACTGCAAGCTATGAGCAGTTATTGAATCTCCAAATGACTTAACCATTATGCAGGAAGGTTTGTTACAAACAATAACTGGTGCCAAAATCATGAATTGAAACTAAACTCCAAGAAATATGTTATCATATCCTTTGGGAAGTAATCTACTCCAGGAAACTGCCAAATTGACAATGCCCCCTGAGAAATTATCCAGTTGTTTGGCATTTGGGAACCTGTGTGTACAGTAACCTACCCTTTGTCCAATATGTGCCCAGAGTCATAAGAAAGTCTTTCTATATTGCACAGCTTATAAACAAATTGATTGTCACTAGATCTAGAGATATTATTGTCCCCCTTTAAAAAGCCCTCATTAGGTCAACCATTTTGTATAATGCCCACTTTGGCATGTATCTGTCCAGACTCATGTAACAAATGGAATACCCACAGAGTTACCTTACTAAAAGGATACAAGTCCTAAACAACAGGTCATGTATGGACCACCTCAAAGATTTATCACTATACTCAGTATCCTACAGAGTGCTTATTGGTGACATGTCTGACATATAAGGCATCCTCTGACCTAATACAGATGGACCTACTGAACATCAGCAAGTTAAATGGCATCAGAAATACTCAGTCCAGGTACCTAAACTGAATGTTGTGGAGAGTTGGATATATATATCATAGAGGCTACCACTGTTCCAGAACAGACTATCCATTCAAGTAAAACAAAGTTCATCCCTGTCCATATTCAAATGCAACTTGGATCTAAGGATGGATAATAGAAGAAAATGTACTCCAGAATTGCCCCTTATGCCACTAATTTATTTATTTATTTATTTGCAATTTTATTATGGGGGAAGTCCACTGGGCCAAATTGACCCATTTTCAGTGGACGCCCGGGGAAAAAAATCTCCAAAATGCATTATACGATTTATATACAAATGATAGTTATTATTAAAGATCTTATGTAGAATAGTTACTCATAAATGCATTCAATATCATGCATAGTTAAATTCATAAAGCTTGAAGGTAGGGATCACACAGTTTCATTTGAGGAATGGATAGATGTTGTTCCTAAATGCTGCATCCCTTAAATGGGTTCCCGCAAATTATCTATGGTGTGATCACTTACTGTCACTAGGGCTAATATACAATTATCAGCCATGGGATAGGTAAGACTAATCAGGAAATGTTAATTCAACCAACAAAAGGGAAATTGCTAAGCTTAAAATTTCATCCAAGTGAACCTATATTGTGCTAGTAAATAGTTTTAAAAAATTGCCCTTTTTAGATCACTAAGTGCTCTTCTCACCCCCCCCCCCCCAGTCTTCAAGAGCTTCCGGCACCTCTGATTTTTAAGGAGTTCCAGAAGTATATTGGATCATGTTTGTCTTTAGATTGTAGATATATGGGATAGTTATTCCTAACAGTTTTTTAATTTTATTTTGGCCTGATTCTTTAGTGTTCTGTATAGTTTTGAGGTGTTGGATCTTCTTTCCATTGTTTCCATGCCTTGGTCCTAAGGCACATTAATTTTTGGCATTAAATATTTACCATTGGTCTGTTTTGTGTTTAATTTTCTTTCTGTACAGGGTGACTACAGAGTTTAAAGTGCCAAAAATACTTTTTTTCATACGTCATGGCCTCATCTAGTGGTGAGTGTTTGATGGGTGCCCAGTTATACTGCTGTAGTAGATTATTAAACACTTCTATGGAACTATGCTTTATTCTAACCCATTTAAATGTGTTTTTTATTATTTATTTATTTGTCTGACTGATGTTTGAGAAAGTACAGTTGTGTACACTTACCATAAATGTAGATGTTCAAGTGAATTCTCTGTTGCAGTCATTACATTTGGGTAATCTGCCTGCAGGTTGCCCTCAGTCAGCCTGATTAACAAAGTCTTGGGTCCTGCATCAGTTGCTGTCCCTTCTTCCATGACATCAGGTCATCAGGAGTATAAGACATGCAGCCGTCACCATTATATCAGTTTTTCTTGCCCCAGATTTCAGGTGCCCCCCTAATGGGGAGCAATTAAACATAAAAGCACAAGGGTATACTTCCAACAACAAAGGAAATACACAAAAAAGGCTTTTAAGCATAGTAAAGGAAAGTAGAGGTATAGCCAAAAGAAGTTAGGGGGTAGGAGGAAGGGTAACCAGGACTGCAACAGTGAATACAATCGAGCATCTACATTTATGGCAAGTGTACACAACTGTACTATGTTCTTCGTGTTTCACTGTTGCAGTCATTACATTTGGGTAGATTCCCAAAGGTATGGTTGGGAGGAGGAGTTTAGATAGCATTAGGGCCAGCTATAAGGCCCTGCAAAACTGCAGTGGCAAAGCCAGTTCTGGAGTTAGAGAAAATTGGCAAATGATAATGCTTGGTGAAAGTATGTACAGAACTCCAGGTAGCAGCTTCTAGGATGTCCCTGGTAGGAACGCCTCTATGAAAGGCTGTAGAAGTAGATGCAGCCCTGGTGGAGTGATTTCTGATCCCCTAGGGGATAGATTTTCCATGGTGCTTATAGCAGAAATTAATGCAATGGCTTATCCATTTAGAAATGGTTTGTTTTGAAATAGCCTTCCCCTCTGCCCCTGCAGCAAATGCTACCAGCAGTTGTTCAGATTTTCTTTGAGGTTTAGTCCTGTCCAAGTGGAATCTAAGTTGTCTGTGCACATCCAAGGAATGCAGAATCCTTTCCCCTTTGTTCTGTGGATTGGGAAAGAAGGTTGGCAAATCAATGGACTGATTAAGAGCCACACTGGATACCACCTTGGGCATTAAGGATGGATTGGTTCTGAGTGACACCCTGTCCGCATGAAAGATGATGAAAAGCTCCACTGCCATAAGAGCCTGTAATTCAGATACCCTTCTAGCTGAAGTGATTGCTAAAAGGAAAGCTGTTTTCCAAGAAAGAAATTTTAAGTCTGCAGTAGCAGCTGGCTCGAAAGGAGGTAGAGTGAGTTTCTCCAATACAAAGTTAAGGTCCCAGGCTGGGGTTGGAGCTCTCCTGGGTGGTCTCAAATGTTTGGCTCCTCTGAGGTACTGCTTGAGCAGTGGATGAGAGAAGAGTGGAGGTTCTGTGTTATAATGAGCTGAAATGGCTGAGGCGTGGATTTTAATGGAGGAAAAAGACAGGCCCTTGTGAAGCATCTCAGTTAAGTATTGTAAAATCTGAGGTAAATTGGGTGCTGCTGTGCTCATCCCTTGAGATTGGTTCAAGGCACAGAATCTTTTCCATTTTCCAGCATAAGATTTTCTAGTACTAGGCCTCCTTGCCTCTAAGATGACATCCATCACAGGTATGCTGAGGGATGGTAAGGGAGAGTTTAAGTAATTAGCCAGGCTGCAAGGTTCAGTGTTGGAAGCTGAGGGTGCAGAATATGGTTCTCCTGCTGAGATAGCAGGGAAGGAGTCTGAGGCAGGTGCCATGGAGATAACCAAGACACACTGCACAGGAGGGGGTACCAGTGTTGGTGTGGCCAGTTTGGAGCAATCAAAATCACCCTTGGTTTGTCCTGTTTGACTTTTAGTAGTACTTTGGAGAGCAGAGGCAGCAGGGGGGAGGCATAAACACTTTCCAGGCTTGTTTGTGGGGAGTCCTTGTGCAACATTTGTCCAATTGGCAGTTCTGGGGGGAGGCAAATAGGTCTATATCTGGGCTCCCTCATTCGCTTGTCAACATGTTGAAAATCCTTGGTTCCAGTTTCCACTCATGTGGGTTCATGAGGTTTCTGCTTAGTCCATCTGCCAGTGTATTTAATTTTCCTAGCAGGAATTGAGCTTGTAGGTACACTTGGTAGCTCAAGGCTGTGTTCCACAATGCCATGGCTAGTCTGCAGAGGGGGTAAGAATGTGTACCCCTCTGCTTGTTTATGTATCACATAACCATGGTGTTGTCCGTCTTTACCATTAGTTGTCCTGGAATAATGTAGTCCTTGAAGGCTGTCAGCGCATTCTGTACAGCTAACATTTCTTTTTGACTGATATGCAGGTGCATTTGACTTGGGTTCCATTTGCCCTGAATGCACTTCTCTGCCAGGTGAGCCCCCCATGCATAGTCTGATGCATCTGTTGTTAGGGTTTGGGTGGCATGGGGTGGTGTGAAAGCTAGTCCCTTGTTTTGGTGGCAGGCCTCTGCCCACCAAAGGAACGCTAGGCGTAGGCAAGGTATGATAGGAATCATTGTTTCTAGGCTGTGAGAATGTTGACTCCATAGGCTTTTTAGATACCACTGTAGTTTCCTCATATGCAGTCTTGCATATGGAATTAGAAGAATACAGGAGGCTATGAACCCCAAGGCTTGCAGTATTTGTCTTGCAGATAGCAGTATTTTTGTGGCCACTTGTTTGAAGTAGGTTGTCAAATGAATTTGGTTTTCTGCCGTGAGGTAAGCCATCTGGGAAGTTGTATTCAAGCTTGCTCCCAGGAATGTAATTTGTTGACAGGGTACCAGTTGTGATTTCTTTTCATTTATGGTGTACCCCAGACAAGTTAGAACCCTTTTTACAAATGCCAGATGATTCAAAAGTATGTCCTGGCTTTCTGCCTGAATTAGACAGTCATCCATGTATGGGTATATTTGAATACTTCTTTGCCTGAAAAATGCGATAACTGGAGCTAGGCACTTTGTGAATACCCTGGGAACAGTAGATAAGTCAAAGGGCAGTACAGAGAACTGATAGTGCGTGTAGCCTGCTTTGAAGTGTAGGTATCTTCTGCAAGATTCCCTGATTGGGATGTGCAGGTATGCTTCTTTTAAGTCTAGTGTTGCCAACCAGATGTCTTTGCCTAGCATAGGAAGTAATTGGTGAAGAGTCAGCATCTTGAATTTTGGAATCTCCAGAAAGGTGTTTAGAGTAGACAGGTCCAGGATTGGATGCAATCATTTGTCTTTTCTGGGTACCAGGAAAAGTCTGGAGTAGAAACCTTGTCCCTTTTCCTCTTCTGGTACCAGTTGAATAGCCCCCATGCTTAAGAGAGAAAGTACTTGTTTTTGAGCCTCTGACCACTGATTTGGGGGTAGGTCTGGCCACTCACTTGGCATTGGCAATGTGTGGAAGTGAAATCTGTATCCCTGGGACACAATATTTAAAACCCATTTGTCCTGGATAATGAGTTCACAGTTTTTTGCATGAAGAGCAATCTTTCCCCCAAAGGGGCAGTCAGAAGGTAAGTGCTTGGAAATTTTAAAAGGAAGTCATTGAGACAGTTTACCATGGGGGGGTGTCTTGTTATTTCCAGACTTGGAAGTGGAGGCCCCCACTGCTTAGTTCTGTGAGTCCCCTGGGACTGAAACCTGGGATTTTTGCTGTGTCTGGGTTTGGCTTGAGAAGACCTGGAAGGGGCTGGAAAGGACCAATTCTTAGAAAGCCAGTGCCTACTAAATCTAGGAGGCTGAACTTGTAAAAAATCTTTAACAGTTTGCATAGATTTAGATTTATCTTCCACCCTTTTAAGAACTTCTTCAGCCTTGTTCCCAAAAAGGCGGTCCTGATTTAAAGGAGCATACAACAACTTAGCTTCAACATTATCAGGCAAAGATTTCTCCTTAAGCCAAGCATGCCTTCTAAGCACAGACCCAGTAACAGCAGCCCTGCAAAAGGCCTCTAAAGAATCAAAACCACATTGCAAAGTATGTTTTCCAACTTGTTCAGCAGAATGCATTAAATCTTGTAAGTCTTTATTTTCCACACAGTCAGGAATCAACATGATTTTCTGTTTAAGCAGTCCAATAACATGTTGCTGATATTTTAACATATGAAATTGACATTTTAAAGCTCTAATTGCCAAGGTTGCTGAAGTATAAATCTTTTTACCCCATCTATCCAGCGCCCTGGAGTCTCTATCAGAAGGGGTAGGATTTTTAGTAGTAGAAGCCTTAATGCCCTTGGGCCCCTGTGAAATAGTCTCTGGATCTGCAATAGGATTTTTGAAAAGGAACTTGTGGGACTCAGGTACCCTGTAGTATCTATCAGGTTTACCGGGAGCAGGAGGCAGGGAATCAGGGGCTAAACTGGATTCCGAGAAGGCATCATCAACAATGTCTAGTACAGGAGGAATAGCCAAAGGCCTATGCTGAGGTAGGAGAAGGAAATCCCTAAGCCTCTTTTTTGAATCAGAAAATTCCTGGCTTTCCCAGTGAAAATTCTCCCTTAGGGTATGTAAGGTTTCCGCAAAAGAAAAATCCTCAGGAGGGGAAGCAGAGGAAATAGAGTCCTCTGCATCACAATCCTAAGTAGATAAGGACAAATGCAGGTCATCAGAAGAGTCAGAAAAAACAGAGTCCTAATCAGAAGATTCATAATCAAGCTCAGCCCTAGGCCTCTTAGAGGGGTGGAGGTTGGCTACCCCTGATTAGAGTTATTAGATCTTCAGCCATTTTTATCATTTGCTTTTTAGGCATAGAAGTCTTAGCATGTGGTCTGGGTGTTGGTTTTTTAGACATGGATTGAGATTTAGGCCTTAGTAATGAAGGAGGCATCGATTTAATATGCAAGTCCATAGGCCTGAATACACACTCAGAAGCTGGTGGCTGCACAGCGGCTCCGGACCCATCCAATGTAGAGACATCTGTGGGTTCCATAGTCGAAGTATCTCACGGCATACCGGACTCCAAATGGGTCTCAGTAGAGGCCTGAAAATCAGAAGTAGAGGGTATCAGAGGCTGCGAAAGTGCCTCACTGAGTACCGGCGAACTGTTGACTGGCTTAGGAGAAGCGTTGGCAGCAGTTTTGGACCTCGGCAGCCTGTCTCTGCCTTTATCTTTGCATTTTTTTGGAATGCCGGTAGTCGGATGGCTAACCAATGACATTTCTGGATAACTAAACCGAGAACCGAAATATTTAGAGACAAAAGTATACCGATGACAGATAGTGTGCCGATTAAATAAAGCACAAAACCGACAGCAAGGTAAGTCGTGGTCAGGGCCTAGGCAAGGAATACAGTACGAATGAAAATCTTTATGAGGAATTTGCTTTCCACAAGTAATGCAATTATTAACTTTCACTGACATTGGAAAGGAGCAAGAAAAAGTTTCCCCAATGGGGTACTTAGTTTTTAGTTGAAGACTTCGGTTCTGAAACTTGAAAATGAAAATTTCAGGAGTCGGCCGACTGGCACTTGTGAACTGCTTCTGCTTCGGGTACCGCACAGCAATAAAAACTGATGTAATGGTGTCAGCTGCATGTTTTATACCCCTGACAACCTGATGTCATGGAAGAAGGGACAGCAACCGACGCAGGGATCCAAGACTTTGTTAATCAAGGTGACTGAGGGCAACCTGCAGGCAGATTACCCAAATGTAATGACTGCAACAGTGTAACACGAAGAACATCATACTGTACACTTGGGTTTATTGCACTCATAAGTGTTATTTCTTTAAAAAAGTTGTAATTTGGGTTGCAATGTAAACACAATGTTTGTATACCTGTAAAATACACATTAGGTTTGATGAGGCATTTTTTTCACTTGGTGTATTAGATTATACCATACAGTATATTCTGCTGATGGTTTTTATATTAATTTAACACCCTGAAAACAGTAAGAAATGCACTTTTAACATGCAATATTAACATCTCTCTTTCCTTGATGTATAATTGCTTGTATTCTAATTAAATTGTTGACAGTATTTTTCTAAATTTACCTGTGGTAAAGGGTACAGAAATAACTCATCTCGGAAAATATCAAAATGATTTACTAATGCAATACGCATAAAATGAGAAGCTTTAATACTGGTTCAGTGACCTGTCAGAGGGAAGAAATTCATTTTAGTCTGTGGTAATTTTTCACTATTTTATTTAAATGTGCTTGGCTTTATGAATTATACCAGAATGTATGAGCTTTGTAAATTTAATGAATCTGTGTAGGAGGCAATAAGATGGGATTACTTATAAAGATCATGTAAGCAGTTGCATGTTATTATTTTTGTCACTCATTCTGAGTTACGTACTTGATGTTGTTAGAATTTAATTTAAAATTAATGCAGAAAAGCAGACCTTGATCCAATGAAAAGGCACATTAAAAATGATAGAGAACTGAAATGTAATATACTGCTGATGCTATGTAGAATACTCAGTGATAGAGAAAAATAAGTTTTCCTTTCAAAAAATAATGACAACAGGAATTTTTGTTATATCTCCTGAGAGATTAAACTTCAGTGAGAAACATTTTAATTACTGTTTGTATCCCAGTTTCCATACAATGGTTTGCCACTTTTAGCATGGAAGGAAAACACTAAACATAAATAGATGAAATTGCTTAGCAGGTACAGAAACAATGATGAAAACAGTTTATGAAGATACAAAATTAAACATCATAATGACTAAGATAATGATGTTTAGCTCAAGTAGCATCCATTACCTGCGCACTTTCTTAGGGCTACTCTTAATTAAAAAAAAAAACTTTGCCATTAGCTGATTCCTATGTGCCACTACATTTGTTAGAAGCAGCTGTGATTTACTGAGCTGACATTAATGAAATGAGACATATACATTTACCAATGTTGGCATCTGTGCTCCATGCCCTTTTGCATTTTGCACACATATCCAGACAAACATTTTGTTAAATGTTATGGGAACTTTGTAATGCATATGTAGCTCCAGGCATATTGCAATTCTGTTTACAAGGTGTGCAATCTGTGAACCAAATTTGTACTGGAAAAGCATGAACATTTTAGATGGTGCATTACTATGTCATGTTACAGAAAGAGAACATGTGAGAAAATCTGGTAAAACTTTAAATATTTGCATGAAATTACCAATAAATAGTTTATTATTTATTTATTTATTTACATTTGTTGACCGGGAGAGTCCAGCTGGACACAGGTCTGTTTTCAGTGGAGGCCCGGGGAGAAAAGCTCCACATTAAGTATTACTTGCATTATACAGTTAAAAAACATAACATTTAAATATAGACATTAGTCCAGCTGGGGACGTAAGACAAGAATAAAACATAGATGTAAAACAGCTGTAGAAGATAGTACAATTTTAAAATATGGTGACATATACTAAACATGGTTACAAATGTAGTTGAGATTCATCTGTATCACCAAAGACCTATTTTCAAAAAAGGGAGCATGAAGTACAATTAATGTTGTAATTTGCTGTTTTGAATTTGTTTTTTGGTAGCTAAAACTAATCTGAAATATACTTCTTGAGTTCATTAATTCTGATGAATTTTAGTGATGCTGTACCTCCATATATTTACTAGTATTCAAACCACGCTGTAGGCAATGACATCAAATGTGTCCAAAACTGTTTTGTTTTGACAAGTAAAACAAAACCAAGTAGATAATGCATGAGTGTAGCATTGATAAATGTATTTTTTATTGATTTTATAACAAAAACAATATACCATGTTTAAGGAAAGCTTCAGAAAATCAGTATCACCACTATCGTGTAGCAAGCAATGAAAAAATATTTTAATCACACATTAACCTTTGTATTACATGCACAAATCCATTTAAAAGATAAAGGCATTCTTAAAGCATTTAGCTTGTGGAAGATTTACTAGGTCTTTTATGCGAAATAGCAATTTTTTTGTTTGCTTTTCTCTCTCTTTCTGCCTGCTGACCATCAAACCACTCCCTGTCAGACTTGAGCCAATTCATTCCCATGAGATATAAACTTTTCCTTCAGAACATCTATGTTGAGAGCTATTCAAGATGGGATCATCTAAGCAGACATTGCATTGATTGGTGCTGTCACTGACATCTCAGCAATAAGAATATATTTTGAACGAATGACCTAAACACTCCCTTTGGGTTGTGACATATGCACATACTTTATCATAAACACTGTCAATACCCCCACTATCATCTTGTAATTGATCTATGTGGTTAACAGGGGTTGCTGTCTCTGGTTTGAATGTCCACTCCCACAGTTCAGATTTGTAAAGGGCAGGACATGTTTCCTCAGTCTTCTGAACTTTGAAAAGTTCACGTAAGCCATGAACAATGGTCACCCTGTTCCTGCTGCTGCCTGGACCTAGTACATCCTATGATGGGACTTTAAACAAGCTAAAAGCCTTTAGCATATCTCTGTATGGTAAGATGGATTGCAAACTGGCTCAAAGCTGTAACACGTTGTCAGGAGCAGTGATGCATCCTCAGTTAAGGAAATGGTGACCAATATGACTAGTGGCATTTCCCAGAGGTCAGTATGGGGGCACTTCTTTTGGGAATGTATTTTTGTGATACCAACACTGAAAACACGAATCTTTGGCTGACTACGTCTGCCAATGATTGCAAGTTGGGCATAGCTCTCAAAATAATAAATGATACAAACTCCCTTCAAGTGCAACTGTCACATGTTACCATATAGTGCACTGAGAAAGGACTCAAGTTAAATGCTTAGAAATGCAGTACAGTCTCCTTGGGGAAACAAAAAATTGCTACCACTTACTGCCTCAATGACACCATACTCTCCAATGTGTCTTTACTCTTCAATGTGTCTTTCTTGGGATCTGGGCACCTGGCTCCCTGTCCTTTCATCACCATGTAGTGAATTAAGACAGAAAGTACTTTTCTGTATGTCAAAATTAGTCACTAAGGACATGTCTTCCAAGACCAGGGAAATTACTCTTCCCTATACTTGACCCTCATTAGACCCATTATAGACTATAATGTACCTTTTGACATGTATTTCACTAGACACATCAACAAACTCCAAAGACCATAGAAGTTCCAAACAAAAAGAATCTCAGGACTCAGAATCTGTTGGAAATTGCTGGAGATATTATCACTTTAGTCAGTGTCATGTAGACTCTTGAAGGAGAATTTTTATATTCATTTAACATCCTGAAAATTGTAAGACAGGCATTCTTAACATGGCAATATTAACATCTGTCTTTCCTTGATGTATAATTTATTGCATTCTACTTAAATTGTTGACAGTATTTTTCTAAATTTACCTGTGGTAAAAGGTACAGAATTAACTTATCTCAGAAGATATCAAAATGATTTACTAATGCAATACATATAAAATGAGAAGCTTTAATACTGGTTCAATAACCTGTTAAATGTGCTTGGCTTTATGAATTATACCAGAATGTGTGAGCTTTGTAAATTTAATGAATCTGTGTAGGAGGCAATACAATGGGATTACTTATAAAGATCATGTAAGCAGTTGCATGTTATTATTTTTGTCACTCATTCTGAGTTGCATACTTGATGTTGTTAGAATTTAATTTAAAATTAATGCAAAAAGCAGACCTTGATCCACCGAAAAGGCACATTAAAAAATTACAGAGAACTGAACTGTAATATACTTCTGATGCTATGTAGAATATTCAGAGAAAACTTTAATTTTTATTGTATCACCTGAGAGATTAAGCTTTGGTGAGAAACATTTTAATTACTGCCTGTATCCCAGTTTCCATAAAATGGTTTGTCACTTTTAGCATTAAAGGAAAACACTAAACATAAATGGATGAAATTGCTTGGCAGGTACAGAAACAATGATGAAAACAGTTTATGAAGATACAAAATTAAACATCATAATGACTAAGATAATGATGTTTAGCTCAGGTAGCATCCATTACCTGTGCACTTTCTTAGGGTTACTCTTAATTAAAAAAAAAAAATCTTTGCCATTAGCTGATTCTTGTGTGTCTCTGCATTTGCTAGAAACAGCAGTGATTTATTGAGCTGACATCAATGAAATGAGACATATCATTTTAACAATGTTGGCATCTGTTCTCCATGCCCTTTTGCATTTTGCACACATATCCAGACAAACATTTTGTTAAATGTTTTGGGAACTTTGTAATACATACATAGCTCCAGGCATATTGCAATTCTGTTTACAAGGTGTGCAATCTGTGAACCAAATTTGTACTGGAAAAGCATGAACATTTTAGATGGTGCTTTACTATGTCATGTTATAGAAAGAGAACATGTGCGAAAATCCGGTAAAGCTTTAAATATTTGTATGAAATTACTAGTAAATAGCTTATCATCTGTATCACCAAAGACCTGTTTTCAAAAAAAGGGAGCATGAAGTTCAATTAATATTGTAATTTGCTGTTTTGAATTTGTTTTTTGGTAACTAAAACTAATCTTCTGAAATATACTTCCTGAGTTCATTAATTTTGATGAATTTTAGTGATGCTGTACCTCCATATATTTACTAGTATTCCAACCACAATGTAGGCAATGACATCAAATGTGTCCAAAACTATTTTGTCAAATAAAATAAAACCAAATAAATAATGTGTGAATGTGCATTGATAACTGTATTTTTTATAATAACAAAAACAACACACCACATTAAAGAAAACTTCAGAAAATCGAATCAGTATCATCACTGTTTTGTAACAAGCAATGAAAAAATAGTTTAATCACATATTAAACTTTGTATTACATGCACAAATCCATTTAAAAGATAAAGGCATTCTTAAAGCATTTAGCTTGTGGAAGATTTACTAGGCTCTTTAAAAAGAGACCAGATTATGCGAAATAGCTCTTTTTTTGCTTTTCTCTCTCTCTCTCTCTCTTCCTGCTGACCATTAAACCACTCCCTGTCAGCCAATTCATTCCCCTGAGATACAGAAGTTTCCTTCAGATCATCTATGTTGAGAGCCATCCAAGATGGCATCATCTAGGCAGACGTTGCATTGATTGGTGCTGTCACTGACATCTCGGCAATAAGAATATATTTTGGATGAATGACCTAACCACTCCCTTTGGGTTGGGACATAGCACACACTTTATCATAGACACTGTCTATGCTCCTCTATGAGCTTGTAATTGATCTGTGTTGTTAACAGGGATTGCTGTCTCTAGTTAGGGTGGCCAATCCCACAATTCAGATTTGTTAAGGGTAGGACATACTTTCTCAGTCTTGTGAACTTTGAAAAGTTCACGTAAGCCATGAACAATGGTCACTCTGTTCCTGCTGCTGCCTGGACCTAGTACATTCCATGATGGGACTTTAAACAAGCTAAAAGCCTTTAGCATCTCCCCGTATGGTAAGATGAATTGCAAACTGGCTCAAAGCCTTAACACGTTGTCAGGAGCAGTGATGTATCCTCAGTTAAGGAAATGGTGACCAATATGACTAGTGGCATTTCCCAGAGGTCAGTATGGGGACCCTTTTTTTTGGGAATGTATTTTTGTGATGCCAACACTGAAAATATGAATCTTTGGCTGACTACGTCTGCGAATGATTGCAAGTTGCGCATAGCTCTCAAATCAATAAATGATACAAACTCCCTTCAAGTGCAACTGTCACATGTTACCAGGGATAGCCTTAGGTCAAGGGGTGCCCTAGGCAAAAGGGCTCCATAGCACCCCCCCAAACTACCTGGTGGCCCCATTCTGGTCAATTTACACCATCCAGTTTACTGGAAAAGTGCCCCTGCTACAGCGGCACCCTAGGTGGCCGCCTAGTTGGCCTATGTCTAAAGCACTGAGGAAGGACTCAAGTTATATGCTTAGAAATGCAGTACAATCTCCTTGGGGAAACAACAAATTTCTACCACCTACTGTCTCAATGACACCATACTCTCCGATGATCTTTTCTTTATTATAATAATATAGAGGTTTACCTTTACATGTGCATAATGCACATGGATGAAATTCAAAAGTCCGAAAGGACTTTTTCAAGTTTTTGGAAAGTTGTAAACAGAATGCATCGAATGTGCAATGAGCGAATGCCCAGTAACATTCGCTCATTGCAGTTTCGGCATTTTTGGTGCGAGGTGCACTATAGTGGGATCGGGAAGTGGACCCTTTCCCCACTGTAGTGCGACCTCAGAGTTAGAATAATAAAGTAGGGGGGTGTGCAAGGGGGTGTAGCCCCCCTGCATTATGCTTTGCATTTGAATTGAAGTTTGAAAATCAGCGAATCTGGTTTTCGATTTGCTGATTTTCGAACTTCGGTGCAAATCGGAATGAAGATTTTCGTCATTCCGGTTCACACAAAGGGTCATTTGGTAGGTTGATTTTCAACCTTTCAAAGGTAAACCTATACAGACTATAATGCACCTTTTGGCATGTATATCAAAAAACTCCAAAGACCACAGAAGTTCAAAACAAAAAGAATCTCAGGACTCAAAACTATTGGAAATAGCTAAAGGCTTTGTCCCTGTTCTCGGTATCATGTAGACTTCTGAAGGAAGACCTATGATTTGCTTTCTGTACCCTCAAGGTCCCCATTACCTGTGACCACTTTGTTCTTAGTGTATCAAACAGTATAGCCACTACTAAAACAAGGGAAGTGAATTTGCATCAAGAAATAAATAAATCTATATGAAGAGATAGGTTAATCTCTCAATGCCTCCTCTAGGTCTGTAATTGAACCCCATTGCATGTCAAACAGTAAGATTCTTTCTGCCTTCAAGCATAGCTTGAACAATTGGATGTGCACCTTGTAATATACTCCAGGACTTACAGGCCTTGGCTTCTTAGAAAAAGTAGTAGAGTTGGAAGGTGGTTATTGGCAAGACATATAAGGCCTCTGGTTGAATAGCCTTGTATTTCCCTTGTTTCCTTTATCACGTATATTCTAGGGAGCGTAGGTTTTGTTATTGCTCCCTACATTTAGCTGGTAGATGCTGTCTCCTTCTCACATCTGAAGATATATTACAAGAAAGCAGTTTTACACTTCACCAGACCAATTGTTGTGATTCATTTTACTTAATGGTGTATTATGCAAATGTGGCTTCTATCAGCCACAAAAATGACAAGTATGAACTATTACAGTATTCATAAATGTAGTGCTCAGTAGATTAAGGGTGGTACACAGTAAATCTGTACAATAAGATGGTACCATTTCAGAAAGATCACTATACATTGTGGTCTTGCTCCACTGAATAAGCATAGGTCTCCAAGCATGGAGGAAAGATGTAATGTTACCCACTTACAGTTGTTTATAAGTTAAACAGCCAGCACCTCACAAATCTCTATGATTTTGCAGAAATGCCAGATTTTTGCCTACTATTTTTGGTCTGTTCTTCATAAAATGTGTGGTTTTCTGGCAAAAGATTGAGGACTGAAGTCACTAAGTAATGACAAATATTTGAGTTTCAGACTTCATTCCCTTCAGAAAAATTCATTCTGATACAAAACCTGTTATTCTATCAACTTTCTAAAAAAAAAAAAAAGCACACATAGCTTACACCAACTATTCCACATCATACGTAGTCACTGTGATAAACTAAGAATATCTACAAGAAATGGGAGCTCACAGTCCCCCATTTAACAGGAAATTTGTGAATTGTGGCACCACCTCTATAGTTAAATGAGTTCAGTGTGAACACATAGCACTGGTTTTAGAACTTTTCAGTTTATGAATGAACACCTAGCAGGCTTTCTCATAGCTGAATAATTCTAAATACATATGAAAGGAGTGCAATTATGTGCAAAAAAATCCATAAGTACATTAGGACTCAAATGCAGTCTTCTGTTTTCAGCAAGGAGTAGGGAGGGGCAGATACACTATGATTTTTTGAGACTTTCTGCAAGATCCCATTCTGGCTATGTTTCAGTGCCACTGGTCTGCAGCTTATCTAATATTTCTAAAGTTTCTTCTATTCACTCTGCTTTGGGTGGCTCGTGCTATTGGACTGCAGGACTGCAGCCCTCCCAGTTGTAAACTAAGACAAATTAAATAAAAATAAATTATAAAAATAACAAAAGAAAAAAAATAAAATAACCACGAGTCCCAGAACATCATGCATGCACACTCGCAGCATTTCCGATATTCAGACTGCTGGTGAACCAGTCTTGAGCATGCACACAGAATCCAGACTGTCTCCACCAGCAGTTCAAATTACAAAGCCAACATGCGAGTCTCCATTTTCTCAGAACTGCATAGACTGGAAGGGGATCAGACTGCAACGTCCACAGGCAGGGTGGTCTCGCAGGATGGATAGGACAAGCCTTAGGTGCTCTCGCGGGAAGGGCTTCCCTATTGCATGGATTATCGGCCAGGGATGATGGTGGGTGCAGGAATGGATTGTACAGCTCGGAGCTTGCTGCTTTTGATGGAGGTGTGTGTGCAGCTCGGAACTTGCTGCTTTTGATGGAGGGATGTGTGTGTGTGTGTGTGTGTATGTGTGTGTGTGAAATGCCCCAGTCACTACATGGTGGTGGGTAGAGAATAAGGCTTGAACCCTGTACCTTGGGCCCAAATGGCAAGAGCCTGAATTCTCTACCCACCACCATTTGTAAAAATAATGCAGATTTGTGGCTCATATTTTTTCTGTTCCTCATAAAATCTGTGGTTTCTGTATTTTTGTTTCTCAACACAGCCAGTTGTGCAGTGGTGCGGTTGTACCATTGTTGCCTAACAGCTACAGGTTGTCTGGTTTGATTCTTGGCTGGGGTGCCTTCTATGTGGAGTTTGCATGTCCTTCCTGTGTTTGTGTGGGTTTGCTCTGGTGTCCTCTCATCTTACAAAGACATGTCTGGAGTGTTTCTTCCTCTGCCAAAAATTGGCTTTTGTTTCAAATCAGACTTTCCTGGTTAACACATGGTTAAATAAATAAAAATGACAAGCACTGGAATGTCAGACTTCATATTCTTCAGAAAGTACATGGTAACACAAAACCTATTATTATAGCAAGTTTATAAGTTTATAAGATGGATATTTGAAATTTGTCCCTATTTTTAGGACTGTATTCCCCCATTATTGGCTTCGTCCAGGTTTTTTGTGCCAAGGTTGAGAGCTATGGTGATAACTGAACTCACTGAAAATGTTTGGGGGCTATATTCCCGCATTACTGGCTTTGTCTGTGTTTTTGCTAAGAGGTTGAGAGCTATGGTGAGAACTGGATTCAATGAATATGTTTGGGGGCTGTATTCCCCCATTATTGGCATTGTTCAGGTGTTTTGTGCTAAGATGTTGACAGCTATGGTGAGCATTGAATGTAGCCATTTAAGCTTCAGCCTTCCTCTTTCATAAAATCGATGATTGATTTGTCATAGTGGTATGTTGCTCTGACTGTTTTGCACAGGGTCCTGGGTTCAATGGTTGGCAGTGAAACGTATGGTGGCAACACAGCATTTTATTCTAGCAACTTTCCAATATTATACAAGCAATGTTTAAAATGTGTCCCTGTTTTTTGGTCTTTTGCCCCCCCCCCACCTAAATTTTGGCTTTTTCCAGATTTCTTGTACTGCAAATTTCAGAGCTACAGCTGAGTGTCAAGTAGATTTTACAAGAAGCTGAGAGCTGCAGGGGAACAAAAGTTTAGTGATGCTTATGCTGAGTTTTCTTGCATTGTTAATAGCACAACCTGTAGTGTACTTGCTTTTCATGCAGAAGGCTGTGGGTTCTATTCCCGCAGTAAGTAGATGCATTTCTGATATGCTGCAGTCCTTTTTGGTGAAGATACCTAGTAACTCTGAACCTTTTATCAGTTTGCCATCCATTCCCTATTGCAATATTACTAGCTTATCATTTTTTAAAGAAACATAGTCAATTTATTCCTCAAGGGCAACAGACACTTTATTTGTAGATGAAACATTGACATATAAAGTTGTTTGCTAGCAGCAACCTCTTCATTAGTTACAGATTTCTTTAATGTGGAATTATTTAGATGACTTTTACTTCTTCAGAGATTGTGCATATTTACTGATATTGATGGACTGTAGAGGTTTGAGTAGACATGATAGAAATGTTCTGAATTGGGCAGTTTTGTCGTTATTGGTGCATGCATTTCTTTTTATTGTTTACTGGAAAAATGTTCTGAATTGGGCAGTTTTGTCATTATTGGTGCATGCATTTTGTTTCATTGTTTACTGGAAAAATGTTCAAAACAAATTTAAAATGCCCTCTACAGCTGTACTATATTGTACAAGGAATATAATTTAATAAAATCAGAAAGGTGTATCAAAGACCATGTGTATGTTTCATGTGCAAGGGGCCTATGATTTGAAAACAGCCCAAAGTTAATCTTTATCTGTCACTGGCAAAACGTATTTTCTTTGAATGTGCGTTTCAATGCTGTTTCAATTAATGTGAGTTTCAAGGGCAGAGAAGTTTTAATGCTAAGTCTGTTTTCATTGTGAGATTGCATTGCTTTGTTTAGCAGATGTCTTAGTGTTTGTACTGTAAAATGCTAAATAAAACTTTCAAATGAAGTCCAAATCATCGTAGAAGTAAATCAGTATGCACATTAGTGCTTATGGTAAATGGGGTGAAATAGCCAAGTAACGGTTCATTGGAATAGCTGAAGGGGAGAGGCTCCATTCGACCATGATTTTGTGAGGGGGAAGGGTGGCAAACTCAAAGACAGCCCTGGCTGAACTATACCTCTCAACTGTCCAGATTTTCACAGAATGAATAGCTTTTTGCTTCTTATTTTTGGTTTGTTCCTCATTAAATGTGTGGTTTTCTGGCAAATAATTTAGGAATTAAGTCACTAAATAATGACAGACACTGAGTTTCAGACTTCATAACCTTCAGAAAAATGCATGCTAAAGCAAGACCTGTTATTCTATCAACTATCTCAGTTTATACAATTTTTTGTACTGTTTTATTAAGTATATTTGGCCTTGTCCAGATTTCCTGCATTAACAGGTTGAGAGGTATGTGCAAATAAATTGCTTTAAAGAATTAGACATATCCAAACCTCTGAACAGTCCCCGATTTTAGCTCAAAATGTTACTCTTCCCCTAATAATCCCACCACAAAATGGCAATTTTGGAAGAAAACGTGGAGGGTTTACAATTAAGAAATAACTGTAATAATCAGAGTTATATATTACTTTTATTTCAGAAATGCATGCAGATTATTTTATTTTGTCAGCTGCTCATGTTAGCAGTACTAATATTAAAGTTTCCTTTCTTTGACAGGTTCACAGCTGTATTGTGTGGCTATTTTATATTTTTGCATCACATTTTTGATCCATTTTTCATAAATTGTGTTTTCTGGCAAATTAGTAGCAAATCATTAAAGACTGAAGTTAGAAAATAATGACAGACATTTGTGTTTCAGATT
The DNA here is from genome assembly GCF_019279795.1 of Protopterus annectens. Classification (NCBI taxonomy): domain Eukaryota; kingdom Metazoa; phylum Chordata; order Ceratodontiformes; family Protopteridae; genus Protopterus; species Protopterus annectens. The sequence goes on from NC_056729.1 coordinate 715,762,946, forward strand.
TCATACCTTTCAGACATTCATACTAATGCAAGACTTACTACTCTATTACCTTTCTAAGTTTATAAGAGCAGTAATTAAAATTGTCCTTATTTTGGGCCTTGTCCCACTTCTATGTATGCCTTTGTCCAGATTTCTTGCTCTGAGGTTGAGAGGTATGACAAATGTGTCAGGGCCATCACAGTCAGCCAGAGACATTTCAAATTGTGACATACTTGTTGCACCCCACTGCCTCATGTAGTGTGACTCTGGATGTGTCCAAGCAAGGCAAGGAGAAGTTATGCAGTGTAAAGTGCAGAGTATCCCCCCCCATCCAAAGTAGACACAAGTACTACAGTGGCTTTTCATCTGTCCTTGATTTTGCAGAATGGTCTGGTTTGTCATATTTTTGTACTGTTGATTTATGCTTATTACTCAAAGTGCATGTTGCTCTGTGTTTAAGTAGCAATGCTTTAATGACCATCGGGTAAGCTTGTCTGAGATCGTAAGATGCAAGTAAGCTTTAATAAGCATACTGTTAAAGAATTGCCAACACTAAAAGCCTTTCTGTTTTTGCCATGCAGAGAATACTTAACTAGATAATGTATAAGCCTTTGGTATTGAAATGCATATGACAGTATTTGTAATAAAGGACAGGATTACATTATTTTAAGAAGCTCATTACACTTGTTGGAGACTTTTAGTGATCTCTGAGTGCTTTACCAGTAAACTAAACAGAATGCCATTCATGTGTGGTCCATAACCTGTACAGTAATCTTTTAAGCAATGTATCTTGAGCTTGTTTCTTGCTTGCTTTTCATTTTTTACTTTGATCATGTTTTCCCCATGAAACAAGTAGATAGTTGTCAGGCAGCAGGTCTTTTTTGGATAAGAAACATTTTCACAAGTGGGAACATCACAGAGATTTCTGCTTTCAGCGTGTTACTTGGTACTTTAATAAAGCTGAATATAAATTATAATTAGAACTGCAGTGCAAGGAGAAGTGGTTTGAGTTGAGTGCTACTTGCTTTTCTTATACTTCATTTTGACTGGCATTCCAGTAATGTATTTAAAAAGTAATTTATTTTTTCATGCCTCACAGCCTTTTTGTTTCCATCTAGATATTAAGTAAGCTGCCATGCAGCCAATACATTGAAATATGTTTATTCTACACTTCATTTTGTCTTGATTGGACTCTCATAATGACGGTTTGGCACCCAGGGCAGCATATTTAATTAAAGTTAGTTTTTATGGTTTTCAGCATAGTACCTCCCCTTTCTAGTTGGCCCCGCCCCTTCACATTGGCCCCACCCATCCTGCAGCCCCACTTTGATTTGAAGTCACCAGCCACCACTGCAGTCTGCTAGTGTTTTTATACTGACATGCTGTTATGGCTTTTATAAAGTCAGAAAAGAGGAAGATAGCTGGAAACAGAGGAGAGAGCTGACAAGGGGAAACACAATTGGAACACATTAAAAAGGATTGTGCAGGAAGAGATGGCAGAAGTTGTCTTTTCTCAGTGACAGACACACATTTTTCCAGTTTTATTTTAATAGCAGTCTGTGGGGAAGGAAAAAGGGCAGGGTGTGTCAGAGATATGTTTGGGAAGAGTCAAGAATTTCTTTTTGATGAAACATGAAACATAGGCAAGATGGCAAAATAATGGTAGGTTGACAGTGGGAGGGGGAGACAACATGTACTGATGGGGGGCAAAGACAAAAGGTAGGGCAGGGAAGGCCCTAGTCCAGAGAGCCTCAAATATTCCCCTGCAATGATGTACCTGGGCAAGGTAACTTGAGTGGTGTGGGAGTTGAAGCCACTGTTGGATCAAGGATCAGAGCTAACCAGAAAAGTGAGCCTTGTACCTACTGGAGGAAGGGTTCATATTGCCCACAGCACCTCTCTACCACCCTCAGGTCTTGGCCAGGTTTTCATATGCAAAAGTGTCCACAATGGTGGCGTCACCATCCTCATTCTGAGAAGGAGTTCCTGGGTGGGCAGGGGAGGTACAGAACATTCCCACACCTGGAAAGCTTGCAGCTGAGCTGCCCTGGGCATTTCTTGACCCACAGAAAATATAAAAGAGAAGAAAAATAAATCAAAAAATGATACAAAATACATGTTAAATAGCAAATGCCTTTAATTCAATAACATAAAGATGAGAGAAGTAACATTTTTATTTCTGAATATGTAATTATTAGCGACCAATTACATATCTTGCAATTAATAATGTAGTGAGTAAATACTGACAAGCAGTGATAAGATGGTTAGTTTAGTTTCATTGTTACATATTGAAAAATACTGACAAACAATGGTTGAGGGGCAATCTGGCTTACTGGTGTTACAGCATTTAATTTAATATGACTGAATAACTATATTAATATCTGTAATATCGGCAGCTAAGTAGTGTAACAGTAAAAAAGACAAGTGCAGTATTAAGGTCATTTTTTCACTTCAAAAATATTAATTTGTGACGTACTCCATTTCTTTTCACTAGTCAGGCTTTGAATAATAAAATCACATAAATCTGAATGAATGTATTTCTGACCACTTAGTAGTGCTGCAACTAATGACAACCTGACAAGTTGAAATTTGTTTAATTAATTATTCAGTGTCATTTTATTTGTATTTTATGTATGTATCTATTATTTCCTTTATTAAATGAACCCATACTTATGGGATCATGAGATCAGGAGGTCAGCTCTCCTTCAATACTGAGCCTTGTTATAGTCCACTTGCTTAGCAACTGCAGCTATATGAGAAAAATAGAGAACAAAAAGAGAAGGTCATAGACTGCGAATGTGTCTTCAGTGTGCTTTAAAGGGTTGCAGTATATATATAAATATATATATTACTTCAAAAAGGCTTCCTAATACAGCTTAGGGTATGGAAACACCTTCCCTTTCTTCCTGCAACTTTTCATGTGCTCCATTACTTTGCTGTTAGGAAATGAAGCATGTTACTCCGTAAAAGTATACAAAGTGGGCCATAAGTAAATAGCTATATTGAAGTCCTAGTTATATGCTGAAAAGGTATCTATCCTGCAAAAAAAGAAATATTATTTATACCTTTGGTGAGATGAGAAAAAGCGGTTCAACTGAAAATACATTGCTTCAGGCATTATTGAAATTCTACTGTTGATACATTCAGAAACACCAAATACCTCTGCTTGGGGATGTTCACTGATGTAACTATATATTGTTGAAAATTTTAGTTAAAATGACCACCTCAGCAGATAGTCAATTTCAGGAAGGGTAGAGTCTTGCAGGTGTTGCTTTAGCTATAAACAACATTCAGTTGTCCAGTCTAAGCTGCAAGGAATTATTGCCATTAATGATCACTTTCTAATATGAGATTTAGTTTTGCCACTAATTATATAATATTGCAAAGATGCCTTCATTATTATTTTATGTAATTAATCAGTGCCTGAAGCATTACAGGTTGCATTAATGCAAAACTAAAGTACATTGTGTAGCGCTTCCTGTATGTAGCATTTACAGAACTTGAAAGTTCTGGAAATCTTCAACACATTATCAGTAGGATTTCAAAGCAGTTAGGCAAAATTGCTGTAATGGTCCTTGGGAGTGCAACATAACTAATACACAATATACCTCTCAAATTGAACACTAAAACCCACAGATTTAACTTCGCTTACATATTTATTTATTTATTTGTCTTTGATGACTGAGAAAATCTGACAAAGGTAATTTTCAGCAGAGTACCGGGAGAAAAGTTCCAGCAAATACATTTAAGATACACATGGCCTGATCATTGTGTATCAGTGAGTGAATTACTTGAGATCCACCTCCTTATATCATAAGAAGAGGGACATAATGGAGCTCACAGAATATGTATCTAAAATGGGAGAGAAGCTGGTATTAAGCAGTATTGTACCATCATCAATAATGATGCCACAATAAAGACAAAAGTTAATTGACCTTATTTATTACCTGTCATTCTAGGGAGATCCAATATAAACCAGAACCATATGAGATCGTTTGTACAGCCATTGACAGTGGCCCATGTTTTTCTGATACCAGCAATGGGTATTTTCCTCTCCTACATCACTACATGCAGCACCTCTCTCTTCCTGCACCGGTCCCTTAATTGCAGATTAATTATATCTGGCAACCTTGCTTGTTCTGCTTCTGTTACATTCTGTGGACTGTGTAATGTCTTCCCCCACTTCTGCTACTGTAATTCTACCCTTCCCTTCAATCTTTACTTGTAGTATGATTTTTGAGATGTACATTTCCACCTTAGCATTACTAATCACTGTCACTTCTAGGCTAAAATGGAGCCTATCCCTTGCATACAGATGGACACTATTCCAAATTCAACCCTCATATTCCTACCATGCCTTAGCCTTCATCCTTTGCCCACAGCTACAGCCAGTTATTATACTCCCTAATCCTGTCCTACCCCTGTCTGCTGGTTGCTGGTGCAAATATCATTTCTAAGAATGTGACCTCTGACTCCTCTTCTGGTATCTCACCTCCACCTCCATGGCCTTGCATGGTGCAGCCTCAGCTATCTCCTCTGACAGATCATTGTAGCCTTCGTGCACTACAACATGCAGCCCTTGGTGATCATTTTAGTCACTTTACCCCCATCTTATATTCATTATTTCACAAGATCAGTCTCCCTGAAATTTGATATTTCCTTTCTGTCTCTTGCATATATTCCTAATTCCCTTTATGACTAAGCCTTCATTCACCAAAACCCCTTTCTCCTTTTGTCTCTTTTCATTCTGGACCTCATTTCATTTGCTTCCTTCCAAATGTCACTGCCTTTCTTATCTGTACTACTTCCATTCTCTCAAGTCTTGGCCCTTCTAAATGTATATGCTGTTCGCCTCCTCTGTGGTGCATGGAAGTTCTTCCCCATTTTTCCAGTGGTGTTAGTAAAAGAACTCTGCATTGTTCTGTCTCTTTTGCTCTGAGCATCTCAAGCCTGAATATCTGTGATTCTGTCTTCCTCTTAAGACTTGATATTTTTTTTTTTTTATATTTTCTTCCATCTATTCTTCCTTGCCCAACTACAGTCAAGGCTATAGATGACTAGTGGCAATCTTATTTCCACATTTGTAATCAAAAACCATAGCTTGCCACTCTGTACTACTAACTAGCAAACACTGATTCAGCACCAAGCTAATTATCCAATCTATCTGTGTCTTTACTTTTGTACTTAATGCTTAACTTTCATTGTAATCTTTACAACATCACCCTTATCTTAACTCTTTACTCTATTAGGACTAGATAAGTTATGCTTCTTGGAATCTATAACTGAAGATGTTTTGACATTTAACTTATGGGATTCATAGGATCATATGAGGTTACTAGGCTAATGGCCCTTGGGCCCTTACAAGGCTAGCCAAGAGTTGGTCGCCAAAAATAAACCTCAGTCAGCACCTGTCACCCCTGTCAGTGAGGGACACAGGTGGAACCCCTTGGAAGAATTTGTGGTTTCCCATCCACTCATCAAGGTTGTGCTTGAAGGGGGTCAGCAAGATGCACTGTTTGATGTGTATGGGAAGTCTATTCCAGAGACAGGATAGCCTCTGGGAGACAAACCTGTCTCTCCAGCAGGTTTTGTTAATGTCACATATTAGGTTCAGGCCTTTTGAGCGGGTAGTCCATGAGGAGTTAGACTTACCGATATGGAGCATCTCCAGTAGGGCAGGGTCCAAGATTGCCTGATAGGTGAGACACAGATCACCCCTGAATAATCTGTATGACATCAAGCAGAGTGATAGTGATTTGAGCCTGTCTGCATGGGACAGGAGTTGGAGGCCATGGATTATTTTGTGAGGTATCTCAGTGGCCTTTCCAGTTGGTGCAAATGTTTGGAGAGGTACATCCAAAATGGGGTGTTATACTCAATTACTGGTCTAATGAGGAAGGAGTATAGAGAAGTAATAACCTCCTTTTTTTCTGGATGCAATCCCTTTACTTATGAGATGAACCAAGTAAAAGGCTTTTCTGACCAGCGCCACTACATAATGGTCGAATGTGAGGTTGGTATAATTTTTTTTGCATTTAGCTTGAGGCCATGACTTTGGCACCAGTCATTAGTTGCTGTGAGACCCTCTTGTAGTATGTTAACATCATTTAGGGAGTCAATGACAGCACCTAACTTACAGTTGTCAGCAAACATGGTCAGCCAAAGGCCCTTTGCCTGTACCTCTGAGAAATAGATGCCAAACAGTAGAGGTCCCAGGACAGATCCCTGGGGAACTCCACTAGTGATAGGTCTGCAATCAGAGGTGGAGGTGCCTATTTTGACTTTGAGAGTCCTGTCAGTGAGCCAGTTGGCCACCCACCTGATGAGATAGGAATTTACGTCAAGTTGTGGTAGCTTTTCGATGATGCCTGAGTGGGGGATTGTGTCAAAGGCCTTGGCCAAGTCAAGGTAAGCTGCATGTACGGACTTCCCTCCATCCAGGGACTTGGTGACAGTCTCAAAGAAATCAACCAGGTTCAAAAGGCTAGATCTGCTCTTGACTAATCTGAAACTGGGTGGGGTCATGTGCTTTGATATTGCCTATGTCCTTGTTTATAAGATCCATAATAATACACTCCATGGCTTTACAGATCAGACTTACTAAGCTAATTGGGCGATAGTTTCCAGGGTCAGTAGTGGCACCACCTTTGTGCAAAGGGGTGACAATAGTCGTTCTCCGCTCTGCTGGAATGAAGCCAGTACTTAGGCTGTGGTTGAAAAGGGTGCTCAATGGCAAAGCCAGTTCTTGCTGGAGATGGTGCATAATCCATCCTGGGATACTATGAGGTCCCACGGAAGCTGTGTTTTTTGCCTTGGATAGGGCCTGTAAAACTTGATCTACAGAAATGTGAGGTGCGGAACAAGTACCTGGGATGTCAAAAGGGCCTTTGGAGGGGACAGGAGGGTGGAGTTTGCACTGAACCCATCTGCTTGCAGGTTGGATAAGTCAACAGGATCAGTGTAAGGGATACTGTTAAGTACTAATTTGGAACACACCTGGGCTTTGCCATGGAGGTTCCTGACATAACTGAAGAAGACTTTATGGTTTCCCTTTGTTATGGAGGCTAGTTTCAATTCAAAATTGGCCTTGGAGGTCTTCACTATTGATCTAATTTGCTTGTTGAGGCTAAGGAGGGTGTTTTTCCAATTTGGAATTTGTTCCCTTTTACCCTTGGACAACAGTTGCTCCCTTTTGTTGTAAAGCCTGTTGATAGAAGATGTCCACCAAACAGGTTTGTGTTTCCTTAAGAAGCAGGTTTTAGTTCTATTGGGTATGGCTGAGTCCATGCAGTTGTGCAGGTGCTTGTAAACTGCATGGCGTATTGTTCAGCATAGTTGTCTGCATCCTCTGGCGGGGGCAGTGGTGTGAAGCTACAGATACCCTGGAATTGGAAAAACAGATTATATTTTGCAACTATGTAAATAGTCTGTACAAATGCATGTACAATCAGTGTTGTAATGTTTGCTTTTCAACTGCACTGAACAGATACATTGACAAGATGAGGACTTGCCAGATGGTAACAACTAGCTACAAGTTACCACTGACTTCCCCTAAGGTGTATACCAGATAATCTGTGTAGATGACCATTATGAGCCCAATTACTGCAGTTTACTAACCTTCCCTCTCAAAAAACACCTGAGGTACCAGACCTGGGGTGAATATATGGCTATGTATCCATTTGACTAAGTTAGACTTAAAGAGAATGAGGGCACTAATTAGTTTGAGAAAGAGTGGGAGCTTATTCTACAAACTACATATAATGTATCCATTGGGAGAGGTATGGATCTCATCAAAACATCCAAATTATATTACAATGTCAGTTTAAATCCTTAGGGAGAGTATTTATGGTACTTCCAGTTTTATGAAAATGCAGAAGGTCAAGCAAGACAGTCAGTTGGGGCCTTGAAGGCAAAGATCATCACTTTGGTGTGTAAAGAAGACAGAATGCAGTAGTACAACTGTTAGATACTTTGTGAAGCTTAAGGAGTTCATATATGATAATTTTGGGGCATTTCATTTTCAAGTTTGGCCATATGCTTTGATAAATACATGTTAAACTGGGCATTATACTCTATGTATGCCTGTTATCTGAGGAACAGAGAGAACAATAATTTTCTTAGTCCAGAAGGACATGTATTTAGCAATTAGATGGGCTAGGTAGAAGTATTTCCCGATGACTATTAAAGCATGGTGGTTGAAAGAGAGCTCATTGTACACAAAATGCCTAGAGCTGTAATGACAGTATCAGTTTTGAGTTTGCATCATTTACGTGGTAGGTACAGATTGTTCTTGTTTTCCATATAATACAGTATTACCTTTTCTTGCATGAAGCTTTAGTTCTTGGTCTTGACAGCATGAATTTGTATGGGCAAGGTCCTCTCTCAGAATATGGTTGTCAATGAGGTTGTTTATGGTAGCTTCAAGTTTGCAATTATCAGCAAACTTGGTATTTGATCCTTGACATCAGTTCTAATGTTGACAAAGAATACGTCAAATAGTAGTAGTCCAGAATGGAGCCCTTGGGGACATTACTGATGATGAGTCTTTCTGAGAAACGTGTGCCCTGAAACTGATTGAGTGGGTTCTGTTTATCTAGTTTGCTACCCAGTGAATTACATAGGAGTGTATATTTTAACTACATCAGTTTGCAACAATATCAGAGTGTAGGGTGGTGTCAAAGGCCTTTGCTAGGTCTAGGTAGGCCTTTGGAACTTTTTGAAAGTGACAACCAGATTTAGTAAGCAGGATGTTCCCTTCACAGTGACATAATGGCTTGGGTCAAGGAATTGTAAGCTGCCAATATCATTATTTATGACTTTTATTTCAGCAGTGTTAGTGGTATAACAGGTGGCACACTGGCCTTTGGTGCAAATGGGCTGTGGGTTCTATTCTCACACCAGGTAGATGGATTTCTGACACTGCAGTGTAGCATAAGGGGTTGCTGCACTCTAGGGTGTGCTGTCCTTTGAACGAGATGTTAAACCAATGTCTCATCTGCTTGAGTTAGTGGAAGTGCAAGAGGATGTAAATATCCCACGGCACCTATTGAAAAGGATAGGGAAAGTTCCTTGATCCTCTGGGAATATTTACCCTAGTAGTATAAATAAAAGTTGTGGGCTCCTCTGTAAAGAGGGCACTAGCCTAGTGTGACTAAACTGGCCAGTAAAGCATAAATAAATATGCTCCATTACTTTCCAAACAAGGGTGGTAACACTAATCAGTCCATAGTTCACCAGACCAGTGGCTTGGGTCACCTTTTTGGGGAAGGACCACAACAGTGGTTCTCCAAGCTTCTGCTGTATAGCCCATGGCTATGTTTTCTCCAAACAATGACACAGACAGGTATGCCCCTACCTTACAGAGCTGGAATTTTTGGTTTTTGGAGAGTGCTTTTAGTACTTGTTGTGAGGTAAACACAAGGGAAGATGTTGACTGAGTGGTGAGGAGGAAACATGAAGGGGTAGAGTGGAGAAGTCTGAGCTAAATTTGTTTGGTGGAATATTTGCAATGTCCTTAGGGTCAGAGTGGGTGTTACTATTCAACATCAGCTCACTGACATGTATTGTTTCAGAGGTTCCTGACATAGCTAAAGGAAGCTTAATGGGTATCTTTGGATTTGGTAGCAACATCTAATTCACATTTAGCTTTTGTTGTCTTCATCATTTTCCTGTTTTGGAGATGAAAGCGCTAAATCTACCTGTTATTTGGAATAAAGTACATGGAATTACATCTTGGTGTTTTGTTAATTGTGGAGGGACAGCCTCTATTGATGCCTGCATACTGAAAGATTTGGGCTAACAATATTTATATAGTTAGTTTGTTTACTGGTGTAGTGCACTGATCGTAATAGACACAGCCTTGGTGAAGAAATTCATATAGAATAAAATAGAACAATTTTGCAAACATGAAACAATTATAGAAGGCATAGCATCTCATAGATAATTGAAAAATATGTGATAATTATTATTAACAGAGTAGAAGCACAAATGTGGATTAATGTAAGTAGTAAATATGAAAGGGAAACAGCAGGTGAGATGCAGATGAGGAGGGAGTTAGGTATGTGTCCAGATGAAAAGTACTTGTAGGCATATTTTTGATGGACGTGTCATTTGAGTTGTTCTCTGAAATTAGGGTAAAAGGAGATTTTTTTCATGTGAGGGGGTGGCAGTAAGCATGAGGCAGCCCTTATACTATCTCATTGTGCCTAATGCAAGTAGGCTTGCCATAGGGGAGGTACAGGCAGGATGTAGTCATGTGGCATCTGGAATTTAGATGGGGGGATAAGTGCAGTGAGTTCTAGTAGCAGGCTAGATACAGCACACATTTAGTAACTTAGATACTTAACCAACATTTTCAAGAAAATACAGTGGTAGTCAGTGTAATACAAAAACTATAGCCTAGTCAAAACAGAAACAGAAAAACAGCACCAATGTTTTCTGTAGTATATGGTAAGAAAATTACTCTCATTATAGGAATGGGTGCCACAAAACTTTCAAATATTTATGTCCGGCATGACTCGGGTTACTAGCTCAAATGCCACAGAAACTTAGCAACCAGTATTGCAAAAAATATGTCAGGCACAACAAAGGCATGGTTGTCACAAAAAGTAATAAGTCAGTATGACTACATAACGTGATGCTGGTGTCACAAAAAAGTACTGACATGAATGGTGGGGATGTTGCGCATGATTACAAGCTGCTGCTGACAACACAGCAGCTAGCTAACAGGTATACATCACAGCAATAAACAGACATGGAGGTACAGTCAAGGATGCCACAGTTGTTTGCATTGGGTTGCAAGCTGCTACACTAAGCACAGCTGCTTGAGGGCTAGATGTCTGATTATCTGAATTACTGAGAGGGATGCAAGCACTCACTGGCTACTACATAGCTCAGTGTGGTGCTGCTCTGCTCAAACAAGCACAAAGCAAACCAATGCATCCAAAAATAAAGACAACAGAAAGCAACAAGCAGCCATTTGAAACTTGGAGCACTATTAAGCCTACAGCATATAAATATTCAGAACACTGCAAATTCTAATTTTCTCACAAATGCAAAGCGCAAAACCTGTTCAAAAAGTAAAAATAAAATACTATGATACCATTGTTTTGAAACATTGGGTTGAAGTGCTGTAAAATGTTTTAAGAAGGCAGTTCCATGATGCTGGAGTGAGTGGTAGACTATAATAAAGACATTTTTGGTGATTTCCCAGGGCCCACAGCTTCAATGTGGGGTCCATGGCCAGCACCCCCCAAAAAGAATTGTTATATTTAGCACAGCTAAATCATTTAATTAACTTATCTGCTTAATATACCTATAATTAGGGAATTGTGGACGCCTGTTCATTTATAGTTTAAAAAAGAGTTAATTGGCAGACACTGTGAATATTTACATCTCTATACTCAAAACTGGTAGACAGTTTAAATATTTACATTTGTATACTCACAGTGCCTGCCTTTTGTACATGAGCAGCATGGGCTGGGGATACTATTCACCTTGTGGTATTTATTTATTTGTTGATTTATTCATTTTTAAGTAAAATATTTCTTTACTGAAGCACAAACCTCCTCCAAAAAACAAAAGTCACAGAAAAAACAGTCCGCTTTTCCCGCACAATAAAGGGTTTTCCTCCACTTCACGAAAAAATACCTTCCTTCACCGATAGTTACACAAAAATAAATTTATTAGGTGGCAACCAGTAAAAACAGATAAACAGGATCAGTCCATACCATAAACCAGCACCGGTAATGGGTTTCTTGGTTTGGTAAAATAGCAGCAAACACCAGCAAATAAACAACACCACCAGCTCGTCTTACATATTGCTAAAAATCAGAGATTGAGCGCGCTTTCGTCCATCGATTACTGGACTTCCTCAGAATCTACATTTTCCATTACATTAAGCTCTTAAATACTTTTCTTAAGTGTCAATTATTCCATCAATTAATTACAATTCCACTTTATTATTAAAGGTATATGTTGTTTTATAAACCTGTCCCATGTAAGCAAACCATTTGGAATGTATGTCTATATAAAATTATTGCCATTACTAATATGTTCATATACCTGTCATCCTACCCCTCAATTTATGTACGCATATAAATAATAAGTACTATTGAATTAAATTCGTGTGTCTATGTTCATTGTAAAATCTTCCAATCTCATGTGTTGATATTTAATTTATATACATTTATATATGTATATTTGTATATTTTTTATATATATATACATGGTTATAATTAAATAAATACATGAATATTCCAAAATATATATAAAATGGTGTTACATGATATAAATATAAATATAATTGCACATTTAAATATAAATATAATAAAACCCTATGTATAGTATAATTAAATAAATATATCAGTATAAAAATGTGTGTATTATGTATAAATATTAAATTATTAAATATATAATGGTATAATAAATATATATGTGCATTCATATAATCTCAAAAATAAAAAATGAAAAGTAAATTCTTAAAATAGTAGATAAAACAGTTGTACATTTGTCATTAAATGGGTCCACTACCAATAAATATTTACATATATTTACACATGTGATTTTACATCATAATGCATTCTGTTTTGGGTTATTGGCTAGTATTTTGAGAACTGGTTTTATAGATATATGATCGTTTAAACCCTTATAACAACATACATCCACTAAAAATTTGCTATAGGAAGAACATAAATTTGAAAAAAATGTTTGAATTTAAGAAAGACACAGACAGGGAATTAGGAGCAAGTAACAGAGCGGGCACATTTAAATGTGGAAGATGTGCCCAATGTTCTTTCTTGGCAGGAAGTAAAGAATTATGGTTAAAAAATACAGGACATAAGTTTAGAAGTAATAAATATTATAGTTGCTATACGAAAGGGGTGGTATACCTGGCATATTGTGTGGACTGCTGGGCATACTATGTGGGGAAAACTGAAAGACAACTAAGAACGAGAATATACGAACACATGAGAGATATATCAAGGAAAAATGAAAATAATGCATTATACAGACATGTTAGTACGTGCAAGAGCATAAATATTAAGTTTTGGGTATTGGAGGAAGTAAAGGCTTGTGATAGAGGAGGAGACTGGGAAACATTTTTGGAATTTCGAGAACTTATTTGGCAAATGAGGCTGGATGTATGTTGTTATAAGGGTTTAAACGATCATATATCTATAAAACCAGTTCTCAAAATACTAGCCAATAACCCAAAACAGAATGCATTATGATGTAAAATCACATGTGTAAATATTTGTAAATATTTAGTGGTAGTGGACCCATTTAATGACAAATGTATAACTGTTTTATCTACTATTTTAAGAATTTACTTTTCATTTTTTATTTTTGAGATTATATGAATGCACATATATATTTATTATATCATTGTATATTTAATAATTTAATATTTATACATAATACACACATTTTTATACTGATATATTTATTTAATTATACTATACATAGGGTTTTATTATATTTTAATGTGCAATTATATTTATATTTATATTATGTAACACCACTATATATATTTTGGAATATTCATGTATTTATTTAATTATAATCATGTATATATACAAAATATACATATATATATATATAAATGTATATACATTAAATATCAACACATTAGATTGGTAGATTTTACAATGACTATAGACACACGAATTTAATTCAATAGTACTTATTTATATGCGTATAAATTGAGGGGTAGGATGACACCATATACGGGTATATGAACACATTAGTAATGGCAACAATTTTATATAGACATATATCCCAAATGGTTTGTTTACATGGGACAGGTTTATAAAACAACATATACCTTTAATAATAAAGTGGAATTGTAATTAATTAATGGAATAATTGACACTTAAGAAAAGTATTTAAGAGCTTAATGTAATGGAAAATGTAGATTCTGAGGAAGTCCAGTAATCGATGGGCTCAATCTCTGATTTTTAGCAATATGTAAGACGAGCTGGTGGTGTTGTTTATTTGCTGGTGTTTGCTGCTATTTTACCAAACCAAGAAACCCATTACCGGTGCTGGTTTATGGTATGGACTGATCCTGTTTATCTGTTTTTACTGGTTGCCACCTAATAAATTTATTTTTGTGTAACTATCGGTGAAGGAAGGTATTTTTTCGTGAAGTGGAGGAAAACCCTTTATTGTGCGGGAAAAGCGGACTGTTTTTTCTGTGACTTTTGTGTTTAAAATATTTCTTTACTTAAAAATAAATAAATAAATACATAAATAAATAAACACATCTCACAGCAATCCTGTACAAAGCACTGCAGCTTGCTGATTCATGGGAAAGCAATAGGAAAGTAATGAGCAGAAAGCCTTTCAGTTGTTAAATTGTATAGTAGAGAGTTGCAGACTACATGGGCTGTTGCTTAGAAGTGCATAAACAGATCATGGTAATGTAAGCTACATATTTCTTTTCTATCCTGGCAAGCAAGAAACCGATTATGACTCTTAAATAAGAACTGCAGTAAATAAGGAGTGCTGTGAGTTGAATGTGCGTGAAAGAAACATTGTTTGCACACAAGGTATGTTTTTGTCTTGGCAGAAAAAAAGCAAAAATAATATGAATTGCAGTCACTAAATGGTGATGGTGGTGGGGTTGGTTGTGTGTGAAAGAAACATGCTGTTTGCTGAGTTTAAGGTCTGACTTTGTGGGAAATAAGTTGCACTGTTTACTGTCTGGCTACTTTATGTATGTGAAACAAAGCTGAAACTGTCCCAGCCTTTGCCTCTTATTTTTTTTTGTTTGTACCTCGTAAAACCTGTATCCAGCCCACTAGTCATAGGTGACTCTATAGTCAGGCACACTGATGCACCACTCACCAGGCTAAACAAGGAGAAGGTTACTGTCAGCTGCCTGTCAGGTGCCAGGATCCGCCACATAACCTACGCACTCAGGTCACTCCACAACAAGTACAAATATGACTGTCTTTGTCCATGTTAGTGTGAATGACCTGAGACGTACCTCCCTGGACTACATGAAAAGAGACATAGAAGAGCTCTTCGATATTGTAGCCCAGGCAGGTATGACCCTAGCCCTGAGTAGCATTCTGCCATTGCCCAGAATGATACCGCAGTACAAGGACAAAATGATTGACTTCAACAATTGGCTAAGCTTCTGGTGTCATTCTAAGGGGATCCAGTATCTGTCTACTTGGGATGACATGGTCGACAGACCACGGTCCTTTGCCAGAGATGGCCTGCACCTGTTGCCCCTGGGATTCCGGATACTGGCTAAGGCTCTTGCCGCCCCTATAGTGCCTTTTTTAGGCAAGGTTCAAATGAAAAATTCACCACCATAACATGAACAGGCAAGCAAAAACTGAAGGTAATGCTACTGAATGCTAGAAGTCTAAATATCAAAATGCACTTACTGGAGGCACTCCTTAAAATGGAGAACATCAATATCTGTGCAGTGACTAAGATCTGGTTCAAGGCTCCAGAGAGCACACCTGCACTACCAGGCTATAACTCATACCACACTTTTTGGCCATGTAACCTGGACCGGAACACCAAAGGCGGAGGTGTGTCCATATTCATTAAGAATATCCACACCTCCAGGCTAGTTGCTCAGCATAATGCATCCGAGGTTATCCAAGTGCAACTAACTCGGGGCAAAACTGCAATCCAAATTGTAGCTTGCTACAGATCCCCCATCATTTCCCAGGATTCCCACTCCTCTTTTCTTGATGTACAGGAAAATGTTAGGGTTCAACCAAACACCCTAATAATGGGCAATTTCAGCTACCCCACCATTAACTGGGAAAACTACTCGTGTACCAACTCTTTCACACAACGCTTTCTGGAATTCATAAACTCTAATGCCCTGGATCAACTTATCCACACCCCCACCAGGGGCAACAATATCCTAGACCTAGTCATTATCAACATGAGTGACCGGTGTTCCACACCTGAAGTCAACTACTCATTGGTCCAATCTGACCATAAGCTAATCACCCTCGATATCCACATCCCACCCCCCCCATTAAGGAAACCATGGTAAAAAATTCTCCAAAGCCAACTTCATGCTTCTTAAGACAGAAGTGGTGAACTTCATGACACCCATGCAGATGGACAATACAGTTACGACTGCTGAATCCTACACAAATGCACTTTATAAGCACATGAGTGCATGGATCGTGCTATCCCAAACAGAACCAAGATGCTATCCTCCAAAAAAAGGAAGCCGATCTGGTGGTCCCCTGCCATAAACAAACTGTGCAACAGAAGGAAGAAATTGTTGCAAAAGAGAGTAAAATCCCATGAGTGGAGGAGCTCCCTGGTCAGCCTCAGTAAGAAGCTAAGATCCCTTAGAAGATCCTCCAAAGCTAGCTGCGAAAACAAAATCACCACTGATTCTAAGGACAACCACAAAGCATTCTATAGCTATGTCAAGAATCTCAATAGCAACACCCAGATCTGCTCTGAGTTACAGCACAACAGCACGAAAATTACAGAACAAACTGATATTGCCAACATCCTGGCAGATAGGTTCAGTGCTAACTTTACCCCCCCCCCCCTAAAGGGCCCATATCTATACAAGAAGAATGCAGAGTCCCTGTAATCACAACTACGCAGGTAAAAGCTGCACACTCTAAAGCCAAAAGCAAAGCATTCATGGGACCGGACAACATCCCAGGCTGCATTTTACACGAACTTCAGAACAAACTGGCTCCCCACCTAAGCATCATGTTCAATCATAGCCTCACATCAGGCTTTGTGCCCACTGAATAGCGTACAGCAACAGTTATCCCACTACACAAAGGTGGAGCCACCACTATCGCTCTAGTAGCCTGATGAGCCTGGTCTACAAGGCCATGGAATGTATCATTATGGAACTCATAAACAAAGACATTGGCAACCTCCAAACTCTGGATCCCACCCAGTTCAGGTTTGTGAAAGGCAGATCATGCCTCCTGAACCTGATCGACTTTTTTGAGGTAGTCATCAAAGCCGTAGATGAGGGTAAGGTTGTTCACACAGCCTATCTTGACCTCACCAAGGTTTTCAACACCATCCCCCCTTCTGGAATTATAGCTAAACTCACTAAACTAGGTATAAATCCCTACATCACAAGATGGGTTGCCAACTGGCTCACTGACAGAACCCACACTGTAAAAGTTGCACACTCCAAATCTGACCTCAAACCAGTGACAAGTGGAGTACCATGGGGTTCAGTCCTGGGACCTCTCCTGTTTGGTATCCACTTCTCTGAAGTACAGACTAACAAGTTTGCAGATGACTGCAAACTAGGAGCCATATTCGAGTCCCCAAATGATGTGGAAATCCTACGGAAGGGCCTCGCTGAGACAGATGCCTGGTGTCAGAGCCATGGCCTCAAGCTCAATGCCAAAAAGTGCATTGTCATCCTTTGGTAAAAACTCTGTACCCATGAACTACTACATAGACAGCAGTCTACTTAACACCGAATGTGTGATAAGAGACCTTGGGACCCAGGTGGACCTGTCTGTCCTTTGATATTCACATCGCCACAGTAGTCAGGAAGTCCTTCTATGTGGCACACCTCATCATAAAAGGGTTCTCATCCAGGAAAAAAGAGGTCATTGTTCCCCTCTACTCGACACTCATTAGACCCATTATAGAGTACAACGCCCCTTTTGGAATGTACCTCACAAGACATCTGCAGCAACTGGAAAGGCCACAGAAGTACCTCACAAAGAGGATTACTGGACTCAAACAGATGCCCTACACTGACTGTCTCAAAGAACTCCAGCATTACTCCATAGCATATCGCCTACTCCAAAGTGATCTCTGCCTACCATATAAAGCTATGTCAAACCCAGAGCTGTTGGACATGCTACACCTAAAGAAATCCCAGTCCCTCCAATCTACACGCTCTAGGGACCTAAAGCTTGTCACCACAATAAACAGGACATACTGGAGGGATGGATTCCTGTCCCAGAGACTTCCCATACACTGGAACAGGCTACCCATCTATGTCAAGCAAAGTTCTTCATTAGCACTCTTCAAGAAAAGTCTTGATGAGTGGATGGGAAATAGGAAATACACCCCGGGGATCAGTTCTGTGTCTCTGCTCAGCAGTGGCATAGGAAAACAACTTTCTTGGGTGGTATAAGCCAGGGAATCTTGTTGGTTAGGCTTACATAGGCCCTCAGGCCGATAGCTTAGTACCTACCTATGAACCTATGGCTGTCACTAAATAAGGTGGGCTGGCTATGGGTGCTTTTATCATTGAAAGCAACTTGCCCTCTTGTTGTTTGTTTATTTTAAATTATGTCTTTTCAAGACTAGTGTATACTGTATAAAATATGTTGGGTTATTAAATCTAAGGTGACTGGAAAAAGTTGAAACTGTTCCTAAAAAATGTCCTTGTTTTCTGTCAAATTATGGTGGATTACAGTAACTAAATTGGGGGACAGCTGGTTGTGGATAAAAACAACCTACTTTCTTGCTGTTTGGTCAGTTTAAAATGTGACTTTACAAGGTTAATATGAATTTATATAAAGTCATGTGTCATATTTTATTCTCTGACACTGAAATCAGGGACAGTTTCAGATGTGTTTCACACAAACAGTAGTCAAAGACTTTTTTTCTGTCCCTCATAAAATTTGTGTTTTTATCTGGCAAATCGTTGAATATTGCAGTGAATAATTTAAGACAGACATTTGACTTTTCAGACTTAATATCCTTCAAAAATGCATGTTAATGCAAATGTTGTTTTAGCAACATTTTGAGTATGTAAGAAAACTAGAATTTATCCCTGATTTTTGGGCCCTTGTCTGTCATTATTTTTGGTGTTGTCTCTGATTCTTGTTGTAAGAGGCTGAGCAGTATTACTTTTTTGATAGTTAGATGAGATGTGCTTGATAAATTGCTATAGCTGTTAAATGGGGAGGTGGCTGTTTGTGGGTGAGAGTAACATGCCATCTGGTATTTTTCTCATCTGGTCGGCTTGGCAAGACTAATGTGCATTTGTGTGGAATAAATCGGAATACTTGTGACTATAGTACATGTGAACCAAAGCTGAAATTACATAGGACTCAACTATCCCTGATTTTGCAGAATACCACTGATTTTTGCAATGCGGTTTTGGTATCTTCATCATAAAATGTGTGGCTTCTGGAAAATAAATGAGGACTGGAGTCATTAAATGATTACAGACATTTGAGATTCAGACTTCATATTCTTTGAAAAATGCATGCTAACACAAAACTATTATTCTAGAAATTGTTAAGGATATAAGAGAAATCTTTCTCTAATTCTGGGCCTTTATACCTCATTATCTTTTGCTCTGCCCCAGATTTGTGCACTAATAGTTTGAAAAGTATTATTTTTATCATGATTAGATGAGCTGTACACAGCAAAGAGGCTATAGCTGCTGGATGTGGTAGGACTGTCTACAGATTAAAGTACCTTACCCTCTTGTTTTCTCATTTTAAACAGTCTGTCCCTGCAGGCCTACTGTACATTTGTATGAAACAAGTCAGAATATATGGGATACTGTGTGTTTGTGAAAAACAGTTTTAAAATAAAATGTGTCCATACTTATTTGACAATCAGACGTCTGATGTGTACACAATCGATAGTGGGGGTATAATTTCTGGGTATGAAGGCTACCTACGAATGAGAATGTCTGACTCAGTTGGCATAATTGTTAGGGTCATCACCTCTTAAATACATAACTGCAAGGTTTAATCCTGACCTCTAACCAGTGCCTTTATGAAGTTTGCATTTTCTCTGGGTGTGTTTGTGAGCTTCCTCCCACCTCCCAAAAATATGCTGGATATTACCACCTAAAACTTGAGAGTCATGGTAACAGAATACACCCCAAATTAAATTGAGTCATGGTCAGCAGCACAGTCTCTAGGAGGTACCTACACTGGGGAAGAGTTGTGTAATCCAATTTCTTTGGACAATAACTGTGGCGCAGAATGTCCTCTAGATAACAGAACATGGATCACAGATTGTATGCTATATCAGGGCTAGCAACTTAACAGTAAAACAATGGCATCTAGATGATTTGTTTACATTGACTAATGTTGCCAAAAATTAGCATGGTTATTTGCTGGTGATAAGTTAGTTGATGACCCGACCTACACTGGGAACCCATGATAATGATTTCAGTGGTATACATGACACTGTTGGCCAGTGTGTGCCTGACGTAAAGTAGCCCTAGGTCAATGAGTTACTGACTGTTGTTATCCAGTTGACCACACTGGGTTAATTTGGATAGCTCTGCTGAGTGAAAACTGGATGTAAAACCAGTCATCCCAACAAAACTTAGCTAAGGATTACTACACTGAATAAAGATTAACTGAAAGGATACAGTGTGGAATTGGATGACATGATGGTAAGTAGGAGATTGGACATCCTGTGTATCCAAGAAGCACGATGGAAGGGGAGTGCAGCAAAGCCACTTTGCTTGGGATCCACAGTGTACTAGTTAAGGGAAGGACAGACTAGAATTACGTTCATAGGTGTTTACTAGGCTAATGATCACAAGGGCCTTTTTAAGCCTAGCCATTCATCTCATATCTCTGACAAGTTCTGGTACCCTTGATAAGTGTAAGCTGGGCTTGGAAGATGAAACATTTACAAGAAGGGGCCTGGGAGATGAAGTATTTACAGGTTGTCTGTGTCCATTAGAGACATAGGTGCCAAGACAGGGTTGAATTTCCTGTGCCCCATCCATTTGTCCAAGTTACACTTGAATTGGGTTAGGGAGGAACTCTGCTTCACATGGATGGGGAGCCTTTTCTAGAGATGGGGTAGTCTCTGGGATACATACCTGTCTCTCCAGCAGGTCCTATTTATATCACAGGCAAGGTTTAAGTCTTTAGAATGGGTAATTCTGGTGCTGTTTGTTTTGTGGATATGCAGGAGGTTCATCAAAGTGGGGTCTGACAATGCCCTGTATGCCAGGCATATATCTCACCTCGACAGCCTGTAGGAGACAGAATACAAGGATAGGGCCTTGAGGCAGTCTGCACAGGACATTTTACTTACATCCTGTATTCTTTTAGTGAGGAACTTCTATGGATATTTCTTCTGTTGGATATGTCTGGTTAGGTACATAACAAAGGGAGCATTGTACTCAATGATAGGTCTGATGAATGCCAAATACAGTGGAACAATGACTTTCTTGGACCTAGATGCCATATCTTTGTTTATAAGTTGTGCAACATAGAAAGATTTCCTCACTACTGTAAACATGTGATGATCAAAGGCTATATTACTATCTATGTGTGTCCCTAAGTCCCTGACTACCGGGTCAACTGTAAGGGGTGTGTTGTCAATATGATAGTTACCAGGGATGGATGACTTCCTGAAGGATACTATTATTTATTTCTTGGCATTTATTCTTAGTCCATGGCTCTGTCACCAGTTGTTTGTCTGTGTCAGCCCCTGCTGGAGAACATTTGTGTTGGTGTGAGATTCAATGACAGCTCCTAATTTGCAATCATCTGCACATTTAGTCAGTCAGAGACTATTGACATTGGCCTTGACTTCTGAGAAGTAAATGTTAAAAAGGAGCGGTCCAAGGACTGATCCCGGAGAGTCTCCACTTGTGACTGGCCTCTTTGTAGAGGTGGGCTCCCCAGTTCTAACTTCCTGGGCCCTGTCTGTGAGCCAGTTGGCTATTCACTGGGTGGCATACAGGTTTGTACCTAACCTCTTGTGTTTGCCAACAATGCCTAAGTAGGGCATTGTGTCAAATGCCTTGGCCAGGTCAAGGTAGGCAGTGTGAACCAATTTGCTGTCATCCATTGCTTTGGTGACCTTCTCTAAGGAGTCCATCAGTTTGAGTAGGCATGACCTGCCCTTGATGAAAGCAAACTGGGTTGGGTCCAGTGTCTGGAGGTTTACTATATAATTATTGATCATTCTCATGATAATTCTTTCCATGGCTTTGCATATGACTAGTGAGACTTATGGGTCTGTAGTTTCCAGGGTTTGTAGATGACCAGCCTTTTTGCAGAGGGATGACTGTTGCTGTTCACGAGGCATGAAGTCTGTTTAGAGACTACAGTTAAATTCCAGATAGCCAGATAAGTCATATTTCATGCTATGTAGAAGGCATCCTGAATATTGTCTGGGCCCATTGATGCAATGTTATTGGCCTTAGAGAGAGCATTAACCTGTTCTCTAGTGATAGTGGGGGAGTTATATTTGATGGTACTTCCTAATGGAAGGTAAAGAGGGGTAAAGTTGGAGCTGAATTTGTCAGCCAGTAGATTTGCTATGTCATCTGGCACAGTATAGGTGGCTCCATTTACAATGAGCTCTGCACACAATTATGTATTGCCATTGAGGTTGCAGATATAGCTAAAGAATGCCTTGTGGTTGTCCTTGGCCAGGAGGCTAAATTTACCTCAAATTTGTCTTTGGTAGTTGTTATTTGTCTTCTGAGTTGTTTGTTTAGTTTGATGAGAGTGCTTTTAATCTGCTGGGTGGTGCACCTCCTAATTTTTGCCATAATTTTCTTCCTTCTGTTATACACCCTATTGAATTTGTGATTACACCAGGGTGGCTTGATTTTTGAGTTAGTTCTATACTTCTCCCTGGTGGGTACAGTTGGATCTGTGCAGCTATTAACATGCTTATATAGAGGTTCATTGAACAGTTCTGCATATACAGCAGTTTTCTCAGGGTTTATGGGGGCTTGAAATTTTGCCAGGTTATCAATTAACAGCAGAAAGTTATCACTAAAGTAGTTCCTGAATATTCCAGGTTTAGCTGGGGATCCAGATTTTATTTTTACTTCAAAGGAGACCATTTTGTGGTCTGACCTTACCGGGAAAGACATTACACTTGGGGGTGTGCAGCACTCTTCCATATTATTGAGGACCAGATCATCTGCTTTTACTGTATCGGTTATTCTTCCTACATTATTACTTTATTTAGCTTTTTGCTACACATTCTTAAAGTCTTCAGTTGCATTTAATCTGCTGTATTTATTGCTGCTTGTTAGCCTGATTACATTGTAACTGTTATTCTAAGCCTCTTAGTTCTGATTTCAGCACATGAGCTCGAAACTAGTTATGTTACATAAGGAAAGTTTGTGGTCTACACTCTTGTGGCAGGAGATGTAGCTTACACCCTCCTAAGCTGGGAATTCCTGGTTGAAGGCTTATTGTGTTTCTTATTCTAAAAATGTCTTAGCTCTGGTTTAAGTGCTTTGGCTCCAGGCCAGTTATTTTAAATTAAGAAGGTTTGTGGTCTACACTCTTGTGGGATGATAGGGTAGCCTCTGTTTTTCTGAGTTAGGAATTGCTGGTGAAGACTTATTGTGGCTGTTATTCTAAGTGTCTTTGTTCTGATTTAAGCACTTCAGCTCCAAACCAGTTATTTTGCATTAGGAAGGTTTGTGGTATGTACTGTAATGGCAGGAGTAGATAACCTACACCCTTCTGAGCTGGGGGTTGTTGGTTGAAGGCTTATTGTGCCTGTAATTCTAAAAGTGTCTTAGTTCTTGTAAAACTGTAATGACTGTAGAATACTGGAATAACATGTTAATAACTGGAAGAAACTGGAACGAGAATGTAATTAATGCCTTTATGTGTTGTTTGACATTAAGAAGGCTTGTGGTCTACACTCTTGTGGGAGGAGAGGGTAGTCTCCACCCTTCTGAGCTGATTATTGCTGGAGAAGACTTATTGTGCCTTCATCACTCCTCCTAGTAGATCATTGGAACTGGAATGAGACTGAAATGAACAACTTTATGTGTAAATTACCCAAACTTGTTCTGAACATGTCCCAGTCTGTCCTTTATGGGCCAAATCTGCTTGTACCTTTCAGAATAAAGTCTGCACACACTGTAGCTCAGGTAAAATGCTTTATGACATAAAGTGGAGGTAAATATCAACAATATCTGAATCACATCTTAATGTCAATAGTTTCTGCACTCATTATACTGTATGTAAATTCTGTATTCAGAAATGCATTGTCTCCAATATCAGTGCTGATAATTATGTCTGTAGTTTCTGCATTCATATTCTGATAATTATGTCCGTAGCTTCTGCACTCATATTGTGATCCTCCTAAATAATATCATTAATATTCTGGAATGCTAGATGTTTGACCTGACTTCTGCACCCACTCTCAAGTGTCTCTATAAAACTTCTGAGGACTGCACTGCAATGACTTTCTGCAGATTCACTTCATAACACTGAAAGCTCAAAACACTGAAAATGAGAAAACTTCATAATATAAAAGACCAAAACACTGAAACTTCACAACACTGAAAACTCAAAACACTGAAAACACATATCATACATATACTGAGTTTAAACAACATAAATCATAGCACTTTCCAAGTGTAAGCAGGGGGGAAAGCCCCCTGCACCCCTCTTGTAGGGGGCTGCACCCCACACACCCCCTGCTACTTAAATATATCAACTCCAAGATTGCACTTAGTGTAGTGAAGTGCAATCTTGGAGTTGATATATATAAGTAGTAGTGGGTATGGGAGGTGCAGCCCCCCACATGGGGGGTGCAGGGGGCTTGCCCCCTGCTTACACTTGGTGGAAAGTGCTATGATTTATGTTGTTTAAACTCAGTATATGCATGATATGTGTTTTCAGTGTTTTGAGTTTCAGTGTTTTGAGCTTTCAGTGTTATGAAGTGAATCCCGTTCTGCATATCAGTCCAAACAAACTAACTTCACTGACTGTGTCTGATGTATTTTATAACAATACCAAATCCCTGTAAATATCTACAAGCCTCTTTAACCTTGGTTTCCAAGCCTTGTACCATGCAAACAAAATGTGTTTGTGCTCAAATGTACTGCACATTCTGTTTTTATCAGTATTCTTGACTGAAGGTTATTTTCACTGATTGAAAGTGCATTCATTAAACATATATGCAAACTGTGAAGGTTGGCTTGAATATGGTTGCATTTCTAGACTTATGCAAAGAAAATACTGTATTTTTGTCTAACAAAATACAATTAAATGAAACCTGATCTTACAGTTCTGGTTTAACATTTCGGCTCCAAACCACTTATTTTACATTAAGATTTGTGGTCTACACTCTTGTGGGAGGAGAGGGTAGCCTCCATCCTTCTGACATGGGAATTGCTGGTGAAGGCTTATTGTACCCATTAGTTTATGTGCCTTTGTTCTTGTCTATGGTCTGCACTCTTGTGGCATTACTGTTTAGACAGATCTTTTTTAACTACTAGTGCATCTGGTTTTCTTATAGCTAAGTATTGCTCATCAAGTTGTTTATCTTATTAACTTGTTCAATATTTAAGTTTTCCTCACTCCTCCTAGTAGATCAGTGACCAGGGATATGTTTTGTGGACAGTCAGGTTGAGATGGGTATTCTGAGCCATTGCGACAATTACCTCATGTACACTGACACCCCACTTACAGGTAACCTTCCTAAAACACTAAGACATCCTGCACAGTACAATCAAAGAAAGGGTCCTCAGCAATCATGTAAACACTCTGTTAAAACACCACCCACAGCTGCACATAGTAACACTGTATTCAATGCCTCTACTGCTAAGCCCTTAAGGAAAACCAGCACGCAACTAAAGTTCTTGGTCATTGGTGATTCTATTGTGAGGCACATTGATGGAGGGAGTCACGATGGGCTGTGAGCTGCCTTTCTGGGACTAGGATCCATGAAGTCACACAGACACTCAGGTCATTGAACCATGGGTAGCAGTATGACTCTATAATCATCTATGTGGGTATTTATGACCTGAGATGTACCTCCCTTGACAATATGAAGTGAGACATGATCAAACTCACTGATAATGTGTCTTAGGCAGGTATGAGCCTAGCACTGAGCAGCATACTACCTTTTCCAAGGATGATGCCATGTTACCAATAGAAAATGACTGATTTTAACAGTTGGCTTAGCTTCTGGTGTCAATCCAGCGGAGGTCCAATATTTGATGGCCTGGAAGAACATGGTTGACAGACCATGCTACTTTGCCATGGATGGTCTGCACTTATCCATTCTAGGCTTTCAGATATTAGCAAAGAAAATGTCCACCCTTGTAGTGCCTTTTTAAGGCAATACTAAACTGATAAACCTACCGACTTAACTGAACCTATAAAGGAATATCTGAAGCTGGTACTACTCAATGCTGAAAGTCTTAACAAGAAACTTCATTCCCTACAAGGCTTCCTTTCCTTGGACAGTGTAGACATCTGTGTAGTAACAAAGACATAGCTTAAAGTCACTGAGAGTACCCCAGCAATGCAAGGTTATAATGACTTTCACACCTTTAGACCAGCTACTGCACAGGAAGGAACTAAAGGTGGAGGAGTGTCAGTGTGTATTAAGACCAGTCTCACATCCAGACTAGTTAAAGTTTTGACTCATTGGAACTCATACATGTGCAACTCACCATAAACAGTGTGTCATACCATATCCTTGCAAAATATCTGTCCCCCTCTATGTTGCAGGAAACCCATACTACCTATCTAAATGTACTACAGTCCTTCACCATTCAACCCAATACGATATTCATGGGGGATCTCAACTACCCTTCTATAGATTGGGAATCCTACACCACTTCTAATGCACAAGCCCAGTGATTCCTAAACTTTGTTAATGCCAACATCCTGAAACAGTTGGTCCATTCTCCTTTAAGGGGACAAATATCCTTGACCTTGTACTCATGAACACGTGGATCCAATGTTCCTCACCCAATGTAATATCTTCACTCATCAGATCTGACCATAAGGCAGTATAATGTGAAATAAAAATTAAATCTGGGGATCCATTGAAACCAAAAAACTTTAGGAATTATTCCAAGGCTAACCTGTCTGTACTAAGTAAAACCTTGGCTAAATTCCAAGCACCCCCAAATCCAGTATATACCACGTAATTCACCGAGCTATTTACAAAATCCCTGTACAGCCATATTGATAGCTGTACAGAGCAAGCTGTGCCCACTTGTACTAAGAATAAGACAAGCTCAAAAGACAAGCCACCCTGGTGGAATCATAATATCAATTGATTATACAACAAAAGAAAAAAACCTTGATCAAGTGTAGCAGGAACAAAGTCATACATAGTAAGGTCAAAGTCAAAGTCAAAGAAAACTTTATTGTCATGTAGAACTACACAGCAGTGTAGCTGAACGAAATTACAATGCTTCATTCTCAATGCAGGAAACAGTTGTACATACAGACAGGGAAAAATTAATAAAATATCACAGTAGAATTTTAATAAGTAGCAATTTGTAAGTAAAGTAGGACAGCAATGACCCACACCCATCCCAGAACAGGAGACAAGGAAGACAAGGAAAATCTAAAGGTAATATTGTCAAAGTAAAATTGAAACAATAGCAGCATATCTATGGAAAGACTGAATTATTGCACAGTTTGTATATTGCCCTTTACAGTCCTTCAATGTGTAGGTGGGCTACCTTAGTATTGCACTTGGTTATTGCAAATTCATAAAATAAGCCCCTTGATAGGCTAGTTATGTAACAGACGTCATGGTTCATTTTCTCAAGAGTTCAACAGTCTAATGGAGAGCAGAAAGAAACTGGTTTTTAGTCTGGTGGTCTTACAGTGCAGGCTTCTGTATCTCCTGCCTGAGGACAGGCGAGTATACAGACCACTGGCAGGATCCATTGGATCGCTGGAAATCTTTTTGGCCCTGTTGATGCACCAGCATTTGTGTAGATCTTCCAGAGGTGTAAGGGAGGTGCCAATGATTATTTCTGCTGCCCTTTCAACTCTCTTGAGAGCCTTCCGTTCCTGATTGTTACAGCTCTCATACCAGACTGCAATGCTGTTGGTCAGGACACTTTCAATGGTGCCCCTATAAAAGGTCTGAAGTATGGAGCTTGGTAATTTTGCCTTCCTAAGTTTCCTTAGAAAGTGCAAGTGTTGCTGAGCTTTTTTGACTGTGCTGGATACATGGACTGACCAGGATAAGTTCTCTGTGATATGAACACACAAGAACTTTGTACGCTTGACCCTTTCCACTATCATCCCTTTCATTACTACAGGTTTGTGTGGTACTTGAGATCTTCTGAAATCAACAATCAACTCCTTTGTCTTGCTGACATTCAGTGCTAGATAGCTATTGTCACACCAGACCAGTAGTTGATCAATCTCATTCCTGTAGGCCTCCTCCTGTCCTTTATAGGCCTGATCATCTTTGATCAGGCCTATAACAGTGGTGTCATCCGTGAATTTGATGATCCTATTCGTCTCATATCTGGTCATGCAAGGAGAGGGCATAAGACACACCCCTGTGGTACTCCTGTATTCAGAATGATACTTCCAGAGATGTTATCTCCCACATGAACCTTTTGAGGCCTTTCAGTAAAGAAGCTCAGAATCCAATTGCATAAATGAGAGACTATGCCCAGTTGAAGTAGCTTTGATATCAGATTCTGAGGGATGACAGTGTTGAAGGCAGAACTGAAATCAATGAATAGCAGTCTTGCATAGCAGTTTTGCCTTCAAAGTGGGTCAGTGTTTCATGGAGAGCTAGTGAGATGGCATCCCCTCTACTGCAGTTTGTCATATATGCAAATTGCAGTGTCCAGTGTCACAGGTAAGACTGAGGCTATATGATCTTTGACCAGCCTCTCCAGGCACTTCATTACTGTCGAGGTTAAAGCAACTGGTCGGTAGTCACTCATTATTTTTGACTGTGATTTCTTGGGTAGAGGAATGATAGTCATCTCCTTGAAGCATTTTGGTACACTGGCTAGATGGAGTGAGGTGTTGAAGATGTCAGAGAGTACCGGAGCCAGTTCTGTCACCCATTCCCTTAGTACCCTGCCCATGATGTTGTCAGGGCCAACTGCATTCCTCGGGTTGACACGTTTTAGGGTTCTGGTGACATTGATTGTATTGCAGCTCAGCACCACTGCATCCTTGCCTTCAGGAATTCTGCATGCTGTTGTTTTGTTGTCAGCATCAAACCTACTGAAGAATTTGTTCAGTTGGTTCAGAAACTCAGTGCTATCATCACATGAAGCTGATGTAGGCTTGTAGTCGGTGATGGTTTGAATTATTTTCCATAGTTGCCTGGTATCCTTCTGGTCCCTGAAGTGACTTTGGATTTTTCTGCCATATGATCTTTTTGCCTCTTTGATACCTTTGTTCAGTTTGGCTTTGGCCACAGTTAAAGCTTCCATATCTTGTGATTTGTAAGTTGCATTTCTTACTTTCAAGAGCTCATACACCTCACTAGCTAGCCAAGGTTTTTGATTTGCCCATATGGTGATGAGATTGGTGTTTGTTACATCCTCCACACACTTAGAAATGTAAGCTGTACCGACTCAGTGTATGTGTCTAAGTCAATATGGTTGTTTGTCACAGCAGCCTTTCTAAACACTGACCAGTCTGTACAGTCGAAGCAGTCTTGTACAGCTGAGATTGCTCTCTCAGGCCAGATCCTTATTTGTTTTCTAGCCGGTGTACTGGTTTTCAGTATGGATTTATAAGCTGGAACCAGCATGATGGCTAAGTGGTCAGAGCTCCCTAGATGTGGATAAGGTTTTGCTTTGTATGCACCTTTGATGTTAGTGTAGACCTTACCCAGTATATTTACCTCCCTTGTGGCAAAGTTTACATGCTGGTGTAGTGGGGTAATAAAGTCTTTAGGTTAGCTTGCTTGAAGTCTCCTGCAATTACTACTGCATGCTCTAGATTTCTGTTTTGCTGGTCCCATATAGACTGATATAAGGTGGAGAGACCTTCAGTGATATTTGCATCAGATGGGATGTAGACTGCTGTAATGCATATTCCATTGAACTCTCTTGGAAGGTAGAAGGGTCTGCATTTTAGTGACAGAATTTCAAAGTTTTCTGCGCAGAAGGTGGTGGTCACTACACAGCTGCTGCACCAGTTGTTATTAACATATATCTATACACTCCCCCTCCTCTGGACTTGCCACATAGTGATTGAATTCTGTCTGCTCTGAATAAAGTCATGCCCTCTACATTTACTGTGCTCTCACTTATATTTTGATTTAACCACATTTCAGTAAACAATGTATTGCCATTGAGGTTGCAGATATAGCTAAAGAATGCCTTGTGGTTGTCCTTGGCCAGGAGGCCAAATTTACCTCAAATTTGTCTTTGGTAGTTGTTATTTGTCCTCTGAGTTGTTTGTTTAGTTTGATGAGAGTGCTTTTAATCTGCTGGGTGGTGTACCTCCTAATTTTTGCCATAATGTTCTTCCTTCTGTTATACACCCTATTGAATTTGTGATTACACCAGGGTGGCTTGATTCACCTTGTTTTGTGATGAGAGTTCCAGTCTTAAGTGATCCATTTTATTTTCAAGTGAGCATACGTTGGTTAGTAATATGGAGGGCAGTGCAGGCCTGTGAAAGTTTACCTTAAATCTGACTGAAATTCATGCTCTGGTGCCTCTTTTCCCCAATCTGGTACATCTTTTCCTTTTTTGTTACTACCAGTTGCCATGAACGTGCGATCTGCTTGAAGTTTGCATTCATTTACATGTTACAGCAAAATCCTTAGCTGTAGTAGTTCTTGTAGTATGTTTGAGCTTACAGACCTCACTGTAAGAAGCTGATCAAACCCACAGCATAACGAGAATGCAGATCCGATTTTTAACAGATTCTCAGCACTGTAACTTAATCTAACCATGTTACCTCTATCTTTAACTGTTTTTTTTGAAGATTCTGGTAAAAAAGAAGAAGACAAAAGAAGCATTTTCCTGATGAGATCTGCAGCAGCTGCTGCCATAAGCGCCACCCCCCCCTTTTTCAATCTAATCTAAGCAAGCAGCTAAGAGGCTTAATTAATACCTCAGAGGATAAATTTGAAGAAAAAACTAGCTTTTCAGGCAAAGGACAACCACAAAGCTTTCTATAGCTGTGACCATAGCCTCAGAGGAAAAACACACCAATGAACAGTACTCATTGTAAATGGCATTACCCACACTGAACCAGAGGCCATTGCCAACCATTTGGCTGACAGGCTCAGCTCAAATTTCTCCCTTTACTCCCCTGATGGTCCAAAGAAAATACTATATGACACAATCCCCCCAACCATTACTAAAGAACAGGTCATCAATGTACTTTCCAAGGCCAGAAACACTGCATTGATGGGCCCTAATAACATCCTGGGATGTTTAATAAATAGCATGAAACATGACATCTCTGGTCCACTTGAATCACTTTTCAACTGGATCTTTCAGTCAGGATTTGTGCTCAAGGAATGGAAAATGGCTACATTCATTCCCCTACACAAAGGAGGTCCAAACACTGATCCGGGTAACTACAGGACCATAAGTCTTACCAGCCTTATATGTAAGGCCATGGAAAGAATCATCGTGGACATGATGGTAACCTGTAAACACTGGACCCATCACAGTTTGGCTTTGTCAAAGGAAGGTCATGCATATTAAATCTAGTGGGCTGTTTTGAATGGGTCACCAAAGCATTGGATGAAGGTAATACTTTGCACACAGCTTACTTCAACCTGGCCACAGCTTTTGATACAATACCCCACTCACACGTTATAGACAAGCTTATTAATTTAGCTATAAACCCTTTTGTCACCCACTGGATAGCCAAGTGAGTCACCAGTAGGACCTAGGAGGTCAAAACAGATGAGGCTACCTTCACCCTTTGGCCAGTCACTAGCTGAGTCCCCCAGGACTCATTACTGGGCACGTTCTTTTTTAGCATCTATTTGTCTGAAATGGAAGCAAATGCTGAAGGTTTATGACCGATTAAGTTTGCAGATGATTGCAGGCCGGGGGTTATCATCAATTTCCCTGCAGACATTAGCATTCTTGAGGATGGTCTATCTCTGACTAACAAACGATGCCAAAGCCATAGTCTTAAACTCCATTCTAAAATGCATAATTGAACCCTTTGGGAAATCAACCATCCCAGCTAATTACCATGTTGATAATACACTCCTAATAGTCAAGCCAGTGTCAGGGATCTGGGTACACAAGTAGACAGTAGGCTTAACTTTGACAACCAAGTGGCTACAGTGGCGAGGAAGTCCTTTTATGTTGCACAACTTATAAGTAAGGGCATAGCATATAGGTCAAAAGACATCATTATCCCACTGTACTCCACCCTTATCAGACCAGTGATAGAGTACAGTGCTACTTTTGGTATGTACCTAACCAAGCATATGCAGCAATCAGAGCGACCTCAAAAGGTTCCTTACAAAATGAATACAAAGAGTAACATGCCTGCCATATATAGAGATCCTTAAAGCCCTCTTGTGTGGATTGCTGAGGGGAGATCTATGCCTGGCTTACTAGGCACTCACAAACCCCACACTTATGAATTGCCTACATATTCGTAAGTCAAAGAGTACTAGAAATACATGGTCTTGGGACCTGAATTTTGTTTGTGACTCAAACAGAACATGCTGGAGAGACAGATATGTGCCCCAGAGACTGCCACTCCTATGGAATGGCCTTCTCATCCATGTAAACTGAGTTAGCCTATTATCCAGTTTAAGAGCAACCTAGAGAAATGGATGGGGAATAAGAAATTTACACCAGGCCTGGCACCCATGTCCCTTAGGGACAGAGGTGATTTATAAATACCTGGCCCTCAATGTCCTATTTGGGTATAGGACATCATTATTCTTTTGGGATAACATCACTAGGCTTAGAAAGCTTCCTGGGTTGTAATGATCTATGACGTAGGACAACATGAGTTGGTGTTGATAATGGGGGGGGGGGTCTGAATGCTCATATCTGGACAGACAGAACATGATATGAGGAATGCATGGGTCAACATTGGTATGGCAGCAGGACTAAATGGAGGCAGGCCATTCTAGATGTCTGGCAAATGGTTTGATGGCGGCCAACACCCAGATCACCAAGAGAGACAGTCACAAGGTCATATAAAAGAGTGGTCAACAGCTAGCTGAGGTAGATTTCCTCTTGATAAGGAAAGGGCAGTAGGGTAGAACCAGAGACTACAAAGTCATCCCCAGTGAAAACATCGGATGAAACTATTGGCCCATAGCATAAGATCAACAGAGACTGGGCTGAAGACCTGGAAAGTAATTATTAAACATCCTTAAAGAATATTAAGATAGTAGTGATTTGCAAACCTAAACCCAGACATAACCAGATCAAATCCTTTATACTCAGTCTTCTTTCCAGACCATTTTCTTTTGTCCTGTTTTTTCTGCCTCTGATCTCATAATTGTAGCTGAGCTTAAATAGCTTCAGTGCAGACAATGACATCTTGTGCTCATCATCTGTGTCATGTAAGTGATGTTAACATGGTATAATCTGTGACATGTAAATTATGTTAAATGGCATCATCTGTGTCATGTAAGTGATGTTAACATGGTATCATCTGTGTCGTTTCCCTATTATATTGCCAAAAGTTTAACTTGTCAAAATGTGAAACATTGACAGCTAAACTCAAAAATGGTAAAACACGAACGGCCACTTAAGCTAATTTTTCTCAGGGAAAAAATTTGCTTGGCTGTTACAGAGAATTTGCCCTTCTCCCTGATTTAGAGTGATCTCAGAGTTAGTATATTTAGTTGGGGGGGGGGGTGAAGCCCCTCACATAATTAGGGTTTAAAGGTTTTTGTGGTGTCTATTGGCCAACCAAATTTTTTCCATGAGAAAAAATTTGGTTAGGTGGCCGTTTGCAGTTTTGCTGTTTCAGAGTTTAGCTATCAATGTTTCGCATTTTGACAAGCTAAACTTTCGGCAATATAATAGGGAAGCTCTGTATTATGTAAGTGACGTTAACATGGCATCATCTGTGTCATGTAAATGATGTCAACATGTCATCATCTGTGTGATGTAAGTGATGTCAACATGGCATCTGTGTCATGTAAATGATGTTATCATGGCATCATCTGTGTCATGTAAGTGATGTTAACATGGCATCATCTGTGTCATGTAAGTGATGTTAACATGGCTAGATTGTGTGAGTTTTAAATGCAAGTTATGCACAATTGTTTTAAACTTTTTATTACAGTTACTCTGACATTGACATTGATCTGAAGAAGTCTACAGCTTTTGAAAATAGTTTAACTGACAAAAGCACATTCATTTTAGTGGTTAAATAAAATTTCCTTTTAGGTTATTCAAACTGTGTTTTTATTTTTAGTCACTCAGTGATACAGCCACCTGAAGATTATTTCACTGAGTTAGAGGTATCGAGTGTTTCATAGTCATTTTTCTGTATTTAGAAAGAAGTGATCAGATCAGTTTGACCAATTTCAGGTATCTTGCTGTTCTATATATTGTCTCTAATGTTCTTTAAAACTCTCCTGCCCACTCATGTATGTCCTTATCAGACAGCCTACACTTATTCACAACATAGTTTTCAAAAAGGACAATGCACAATCGCTGCTTTAAGCCTTTTCTCCAACAACTTAAACACTTATAAAGTAAGGGCTCTTTGCTGCATTTGCAGTCATTCTTTTAGCCAAAGGCTTTGATCCAGTGCCCCATGACCTGAAACTATGGAATACAGCATATTTTGGCATCATTGGTTGTTTGCTAATTTGGCTCCCTGCATAACCAACACTGCCAACACATGGAAAACAAATTAAAGAAACATTCTCTTTTCTTGGACAGGCTGCCGTAAGCTTTTAGTTTACATGCCTCTTCTTTATATACAAATCAAATCATGATCAATATTTAATTATACAATGACTGTCCATTAGTATTCAAAAATGTGCATGCTGATTGGCTAGCCCAACCAGTGTGCCCATTGTAAATCCCACAATATACCAAAAGAAAAAGGTCCAGTGACCCGGACTTCTTTCTGTTTGTATATTCCAAAACTTTTATTTTTTTTTTCAACAAAAATTAAAAAAAAAAAAAAACAAACTATAGTCTGTACTCCGGACATACCGAGAGGTAGCATGGAGGAAATACAAGGAAAATCAGGTATGTTATTTAAAACTAAAGACACATGCCTGATTTTCTTTGCATTTCCTCCATCCTGTCTCTCTCTCCTACCCCTAAAGTAGCCCAATCTTTTTTTTTTTAATAATAAAAACAAAAAAAAAAAGAAAACAAAAAACGGAGCAATGGAGACTTTCTTTTCTCCATTGCTTCCTTTTCAAAGCATTGATGTACTGGGAATGCAAGTCCCATATGCATGCACAGTACATCAAAACAATGCAGCAGTATACCACCAGCCATGGAAGAACAGTAATGCAACGTTATAGAAAGACATTATTTAAGAAAAGTAAGTATTTTTTTTCTTAAATAATGCCATTGTATAATTGCAATAACAGCTCCATGGTTGTGGTATATTAAAATTTGCCCACAGTTGGCTTTATTTAATCACTCGGGCTTCACCCTTGTGATTAAACCACACCAACCATGGGTAAATCTTCAATATACCACACCACATCATTGGTCAAATATATAACTCTTTTACTGCCCAGGGATTTTATCTCCAATCTTGGCAGTCCTAAACATAGATTAGTACTAAACTAATTGTTCTTGTAAGCCTAACCAATTAGCCCTTGTGAGATTCAAACCCTACACCTTGTGTTTGTAAGGCAAACATCTTAACCATTAGGCCACCCTCCTAACAAGTTTAAAAATCATATCAAATCAACTGCAAGTTCTTTGTTTGTGGCCCTACATGTCTGATCTACACTACCCCTATCTATTAAAAAAAACAAAACAAACAAAAAAAAACTATTGCTACAGAGAGATCCTTAAATTTGATTGCAATTTCCCTTTTGAGAAGCTTATATTAAATTTGTATAAAGTTTTGTAGGTTAAGACAGGTCAGTCTCTTAACTTATCCAATATGCCCACTTGACTATAGCCAGAGGATGCATCCTCCACATACACTCACCTTCAGACGATGCTTTTTGTTACATTCTTTCTCCCTAATGAACAAGTGAAATATCATTTGCAGAGCATTTTTTTACTTTATTCTAAACATTACCATGCACACACACTGCTGCAGTGTGATTAGCTTTACCTTTTAACTTCATTACTTAAGAATTCTGTAGAAAGCGAAAAATAGTAAGGGGGCAAAGGCCCCGTATCCGGAACAATTTTAAATACTACCCTCATTCACTTAGAAAATTAATAGAATAACAAGTTTTGCATTAACATACATTTTCCAAAGAATAAGAAGTATGAAACTATAATCTTTGGCATTATTGATTGACTCTAATTCTCTGTCATTTACCAGAACATCAACAGTTATATGATGAACTGTGTATAAATATGAGGGAAACTCAGGGACATGAGATTTATTAGCCTAATATTTGATCTGTGACAGATGTTGACACTCTCTTCCTTACTGCCTTTCATGAACCCAGTAAGCTATACTACTGCCATAAAGTTCTCATGTGCTAATTGTTCCTTTCTTAAAGTATCATAACCAGCATACATCACAGTCATTCAGATACCCACAACATGGTATGAAGGGTGTTACATCTCCCTAGGCATCAATGCCTTTATTTCCCTGTTCTACTAAACAAGACTCACATGTACTCAAATTTCTCCCCAAAACTTCTTGTGCCTTTACCCGCCCATGCTACTTATCACTACTCCACTCCTTCTCCTTAATGCCGTATTGTACCTTTCTGATCACTTGTGTTGATTATTATGCTATAATTGTTTCATAGTAACAGTTAAATATTTCAAGTTCAAGCTATTTGTTGTGTCCATTTGTTGCTTGATTTATTAATGTTTATACTTCTAAAATAAATGAGCTTTCATGCTAACTTACATTTTGCATTCATTTTTGTGGACATTGGTTTGTGTTTAGCGTTTTATCAAAAGTTTATGCTGATGCTTAGATTAGTGTTTTGTAGCTAAATGCTGCTCTGTAACTTGTTTTATCATCCCATTTCATTAACTCTGCTGATTATCATCACTTTGCTACAGGCTGCAATAATATATGCAGCTGTGCCTTTCATTCATGCCATTGTTTAATTATTTCACTATGACTCTGTTTCTTTAGGTTATATAATATTATATCTTTATGCATTTGCAATTTGGTCATGTTAGTCTCTTATAGTTCTAATGATTTGGGTCATGCGTGAACACAGACAACTATCTTTTTGGGTTATTTGCCTTGTAAACAAAATCAAACATAAGAATCCAGCAAAATTTTTCTTTGCCTGTCAGAAATCAAATTAATTAAGGCACCTTAGGAAGATGGAGGTATATTGTCAGGTACCTGTATGGAATTACGTAGCCACTGTGCATATCTGCTAAATACAACATGATTCATACATTTTATTACACAGGTAATTAATATAAAGGCTTTTTTGCTACTTAAAACATGTAATTATTTGATTATTTTGTAAATGACAACCTTGTTTTACCTGCAGCACTGCACAGCATTCAAAGATAGACTAAATAAGTACAGATTTGTTTGTGTCTTCAGATGAAAATAAAGGGATCTCTGTTTTCTGGTTTAATGCCTTTCCCTAAAGATGAAACATCAGAGAGAGCAGTAATATAGACTGTTTGTAATCTGTGTTTTGAACCCAGTAGCTCCATTCTTACTTGACTCTGTAGAACTGGAATGATTAGCTTAAGTCAGGTGTGGATTTAAAACATGAACCAGACATCGATCCCTAAATAAGACTGAAATATTTAATGGCTTGATAAAGAAATGTACTTTAGCTTGCCTGATACTAATTGTACTGTAGTTATGGGCATAGATAGATGTATGCTATGTATACTATTGTATACATGTTTTAAAAATAATGTATGTATTTTGTATAAAGAGATGTTGTAGGACTTCATTTGAAAGGGCTTATGGTTAGACATTTCAAAGGCACAGTTGGCTGATTTTTTATTTTCTTTCTTTCTTTTTTCCTTTTGCATAAGCTGGTCATTTTGGCAGTATTTGTGGGGAGAGGGCTATATTACGGGTGCACTATCCTGATTGCAGTGGGCACAATCATAGCTGCTTTTGTTGCCTTTTTCCATTTTACGTCAATCATTTTTTCTTACTTCTTAAATTCTCAGTGTTCTCCAGTGCTCTGAAACTATATAATAAAGCAAAGCAGTGATGAGTTATGATCTTATCTTAGTGTATCGGGATTAGTATATAGATCAGCTATATTCTTGGATTATTCTTTTGCAGTTAGAGTGTTCTATACCCTGGGAAGATAATAGACAGGCCTACAAATATGTTTGAATACTCACATTAATCAGAATGTAAAATGTATTATCGCACAGTGCAGAATGAGGAATATTTAAGGGTTAAGTTATAAAAGGTGGTATATGAAATTTGACTGCTTCAGTGGAATGAAACATTATTAAGTTCTCCCACTATATATTTATAATTAGCCTGACCAACTTTTAAAAAAAGAAAGTTAATTCCTTTGATCATATATTGCTCTGACAGGTGAAGTCTGCAGCTTACAATGAGATTTGAGGTTATTTGTGTAACAGAACTAATCTGCACCAGCTGGCTCTGCATGATGTTCTTATGGTTTTAGTAGCTACTCTAATTCACTTTGTTAAAACAGTAGCTTTTTGTACATTAAAACATTATTGCTTAAGTGCGGGAAGATATTTCTTCACAATAGTTAATCTAAAATCAGTCTGCCTCTGGCTAAAAGATATCTTAACCCTTATTGTTTCAGACATTTTAGTCTAAATGGAAGGAATATTCACAGTCCTTAAAAACAGTAACTCTATTCCAAGGGTATCTTCCAGTAGTATCTGTAAACTCACCAGGATTAGCAGGTAGTTCCTCTGTTTATAATTTACCAGACAGAATTTTCTGTGGCTTTACCTTGAATTCAGAACATATCTTTCTTGTTTCCTGTTTTCTCAGTTATATGTCCAAGGTGGGAGGGTAAGATTCAGCAAGCCAGTGTCCAAATAAGGAAACCAACATATGACCTAGTACAGCAACTTCTATGCAGTTGACTCTGCAATACTACATAGACATCTATTCTACTCCTGCCATTTTCTTAAACATTATACATTGTCTGCAAAAGCATATACAGGGCAAATTCCATTACTATAGCATGTTAATGTAATACTTGCACACATTTTTTGTTAATTTGATACTGCTTCAATACAGCTAGCTCATCCCTGATGCATTTTATTTAACAAGTTAGATAACTTTCTCCCACATTATTAAACTCTCTCTTACATATCTCCCTCCTATCAAAACTCAAGGGGGGTTTGCTGCGATATCTTCAAGACAAGAAGATTGATATAAGAGACACATTTCATGTCACATTATCCATTGTTTTTTTAGAATGACCCTTTGAGTTTTTGATGACAGGGTAGAACACATTTTCAATTAATTTACCTGGCATCTCTTTTTATCATTTATTTGGTCCCTTTGTCTATATGGCTGTCTGGTAGTGGGGTACACACTTGCTTTATCTCAGTTCTTAACAAATTTTGAGACTTCTTATAAATAAACTAGTGTACTCTGCAAGTTTAAGTTTTGTAATGCCTAACCAATAACATTTTTGTATAATCCCCCTTTTGTACACTTTATGCTCATATGACCTGAAAGAACATGATATTATAGACTAATGTTAGATATGATTGATGTTAGGCCCTTGGGTCTACCAGTTGCTATATCATGTCTCCCCATAGACCCTGTTTAGCAGTTAATTATATGTACACTAATCCTTGACTCGTTCATTCCTTATGATTTTTTTAGCCCACTGGCCACTCAAGCAGCCTACTTGGCTATTTCTTTTAAGCTTTATACACCAGAGTCCAAGAGCTGTGCCTGCTTCAGCTCTTTCGCTTTGTAATCCACCCATGTTCTCTTTTTAATGAAAGCCCATTTCTTTTTTGACACTTATTTCTCAGATTTAGACTCAGTGTTATCAACTACTTCTTTCCCTGATGTTTCAGGAGAAGGTCCAGTAACTTCTGCCAGCTGTGACTTCTGCTCAGGCTTTTCACTACTAAGTAGCACTTTTTCCTGGAGTGGCTATGTTACCAGAGTATGTTGGATGTAAGGATGCATTTGTGAATTATATTTCTTGCTGTAAGTAAATGCAATTAAATTAAACTTTACACATTTTTAAGCATATTTACATAGGTCGAAACAGTGTAACTTCTTTTACCTTTGTCTGTTAAGGTAGGACTTGCACACATTTTTGTAAATTTGATACTGCTCCAGTACGGCTTGTTTATCTTTGATGCATTTTGTTTTAAAAGTCAGATACATTTCTACTACTTTATTACAGTCTCTTGCATTCAGGTACAACAAAATCACCAATGGCAAGAACTACAGTGTACTTAGTCCACAATAATAAGTAAATAAATAAATAAATAAATAAATAAATAAATAAATAAATAAATAACTGAATTAATATATAAATACACAAGACTATCCTGCACTCTGTACACTAGATGGCAGTATTTCACTACAAGATTATGAGCTTTAACCACGTTATTATTTCTAAATTCCAAGCTCTCATTTTTTTACTGAATGATTTCAACTCGCATACATAATTTACAACTTGTTGAGACATATTAAAGTAACTCAGTATTCTGCCTCACTCCATGTATCCAATCATTTGTTATGCTTACCTAGTCTTTATTCCATTAGGTACTACATTCTGTATGTATACTTTGGCTAACCTACTTTTAAAATAAAATATATAAAGAAATAAAACAGAAGGAAATATCATATGCTCTGGAGAGTTGACAGTTTGCCATTCATCAAACAAAATGAAAATAACCCCAAATCATGATTTCTTGGAAATGGATTCGCTTAATAAATAAGCACCTATCCAGGTATGTCTAAGGGTCAGCTCCTGGTGTTTTCTCCTGTCTACCTGATGAATCTGGGCATCTTGGGGCAATGCAGCAATTGCCTCATGTGCACAGACAACTCTCTCCTCCTACCACCCAACACTACAACCTGTGAGAGATGCACTTATATAGCCAAACTGGAAGCAAAGCTCTCTTCACCCAAGACTGGACTAGACAGTCAAGAGGAGAAGGTAAACACTTGCACCACACCACACACATCACATAATCCTTCAAAACCTACACCACCAAAATACACACATAGCAACACAAAACACACACCTACATTCGCGGAAGTACTCAATAAAAATATACTCAAGCAACAGAGACCTCCAAAGCAGAAAGGCAAGCAACCTCCACCCCCCCCAACACAACCCAAATGATACATAACTCACAAACTCAGTGTGCCACTCAACCACAGCTCATAAGGCATAACAACGTACCCAACACTCTAGTCATAGATGACTCTATAGTTAGGCATACTGATGTTCCACTCACCAGGCTAAACAAGGAGAAAGCTACTGTCAGCTGCCTGTCGGGTGGCAGGATCTGCCACATAACGCATGCACTCAGGTCACTCCACAACAAGTACAAATATGACTCTGTCATTGTCCATGTTGGTGTGAATGACCTGAGATGTACCTCTTCTAGACTACATGAAAAGAGACATGGAGGAGCTCTCCGATCTTGTAGCCCAGGCAGGTATGACCCTAGCCCTGAGTAGCATCCTGCCATCACCCAGAATGATACCACAGGACAAGGACAAAATGATTGACTTCAACAATTGGCTAAGCTTCTGGTGTCATTCTAAGAGGATCCAGTATCTGTCTGCCTGGGATGACATGATCGACAGACCACGATGCTTTGCCAGAGATGACCTGCACCTGTTGCCCTTGGGATTCCGGATACTGGCTAAGGCTATTGCCACCCCTATAGTGCCTTTTTTAGGCAAGGTTCAAATGACAAACTCACCACCGTAACAGGTACAAGCAAGCAAAATCTGAGGGTAATGCTACTCAATGCTAGAAGTCTAAACCTCAAAATGCATTCACTTGAGGCACTCCTTAAAATCGACATCTGTGACAGAGACCTGGTTCAAGGCTCTAGAGAGCACCCCTGCATTACCAGGCTGTAATTCATACCACACCTTTCGGCCACCTAAGCTGGACCAAAACACTAAAGGCGGAGGCGTGTCCATATTCATTAAGGATGTCCACACCTCCAGGCTAGTTGCTCAGCATAATGTATCCGAGATTATCCAAGTGCAACTAACTCTGGGCAAGACCGCAATCCAAATTGTAACTTGCTACAGATTCCCCACCATGCCCCAGGATTCCCACTCCTCATTTCTTGATACACTGGAAAATATTAGGGTACAACCCAACACCCTAATAATGGCTGATTTCAACTACCCCACTATTAACTGGGAAAACTACTCATGTTAGAAAAACAAACTGCAAAAAGATCCAAAGTCACACAAGGAATGCTGAGAACAAATCACTTTATAACGCAAAGCTTTCGGGTATGAACCCTTTCTCAATACTAAATACATACATATACACAAAGCAACTGCTTTTATACAGGCCTAGTAGTCATGTGACTGCAGCCAAAGTCACATGACCTATTTAAATGTGCAGTTTAAAAAATTATTTAAAGAAACATACTGCAAGAAAACATTTGTTAAAAAAGAAGCTACACATATGCATATATATGATCAAATTTCAAAGCAATATGAATCTAAATCTAGCACATATATATGCTTAATTATAAAATATAAAATATACATATATACCTATATGTTTAATACAAACTCTAAAAACATTAAAACATAGGTGTACACATACATGTACACAACAGATGCACTTATTAACATCAATGTATAAACATGCTCATGTACCAGCTCTTTTGCTTAACGTTTTCTGGAATTCATAAATTCCAACACCTTGGATCAACTTATCCACACCCCCTCCAGGGGCAGCAATATCCTAGACCTGGTCATTACCAACATGGGCGACCAGTGTTCCACACCAGAGGTCAATTCCTCATTGGTCAGATCCGACCAGAAGCTAATCACCCTAGACATCCACATCCCACCCCCACCCCCCATTAGGGAAACCACCATAAATACATTTCTCCAAAGCCACCTTCACGTTTCTTAAGACAGAAGTGGCAAACTTCACAACAGAGGTACGACTGCTGACTCCTATACAAATGCACTTTAT
Organism: Protopterus annectens; assembly: GCF_019279795.1. NCBI lineage: Eukaryota > Metazoa > Chordata > Ceratodontiformes > Protopteridae > Protopterus > Protopterus annectens. Next base: position 715,805,855 of record NC_056729.1, read on the forward strand.
AAGCACTTACACGAGTGCATGGATCGTGCTATTCCTAACAGAACCAAGATGCTATCTTCCAAAAAAAGGAAGCCAATCTGGTGGTCCCCTGCCATAAACTCTACAACAGATGAAAGAAACTGTTGCAACAAAGAGTAAAATCCCATGACTGGAGGAACTCCCTGGTCAGCCTGAGTAAGAAGCTGAGATCCCTCATAAAATCCTCCAAAGCTAGTTACAAAAACAAAATTGCCACTGATTCTAAAGATAACCACAACGCACAATGACACTAAATATACAGAACCAACTGATATTGCCAACATCCTGGCAGATAGGTTCAGTGCTAAATTTACCCCCCCTCACCCACTAAAGGGCCCTTCTCTATACTGGAAGAATGCAAAGTTCCTGTAATCACAGCTGCACAGGTAAAAACCACACTCTCCAAAGCCAAGAACACAGCATCCATGGGACCTGACAACATCCCAGGCTGCGTTCTACATGAACTGCAGAATGAACTGGCACCCCACCTAAGCACCATGTTCAATCATAGCCTCACCTCTGACTTTATGACCACTGAATGGTGCACAGTGATGGTTATATTCCACTCCACAAAGGGGGAGCCACCACGGACCCTGGGAAGTACTGCCCCACTAGCCTAATGAGCCTGGTCTGCAAGGCCATGGAACGTATCATCATGGAACTTATAAACAAAGACATTGGTAATCTCCAGACTCTGGACTCCACCCAGTTCAGGTTTGTAAAAGGCAGATCATGTCTCCTAAACCTGATAGACTTCTTTGAAGCAGTCACTAAAGCCGTAGACAAGGGTAAGGTGGTTCACACACCTATTTAGATCTCACCAAAGCTTTTGACACCATCCCCCACCATGAAATTATAAATAAACTCAGTAAACTAGGTATAAATCCCTATGTCACAAGATGGGTTGCCAGCTGGCTCACTGACAGAACCCACACTGTGAAAGTAGCAGACTCCAAATCCGACTTCAGACCAGTGACAAGTGGAGAACCACAGGGTTCAGTCCTGGGTTCTCTCCTGTTTGTTATCTACTTCTCTGAAGTACAGGGTAACACAGAAGGTCTTTGGTTAATGAAGTTTGCAGATGACTGCAAACTAGGAGCCATAATCAAAACTCCTAACGATGTGGACATCCTACAAAAAGGCCTCACTGAGACAGATGCCTGGTGTCAAAGACATGGCCTCAAGCTCAATGCCAAAAAGTGCATTGTCATCCCCTTTGGTAAAAACTCTGTACCCTTGAGCTACCACATAGGTGGTAGTCTGCTTAACACTGAAAGCGTGATAAGAGACCTTGGGACACAGGTGGAAAGTAGTCTCTCCTTTGAAATCACATTGCCACAGTAGTCAGGAAATCCTTCTATGTGGCACACCTCATCACAAAAGGTTTCTCATCCAGGAAAAAAGAGGTCATTGTTCCCCTCTACTCATCGCTCATTAGACCCATTATAGAGTACAATGCTCCTTTTGGTATTTACCTCACAAGACATCTACAATAACTGGAAATACTGCAGAAATACCTCACAAAGAGGATTACCGACCTCAAACAGATGCCCTGTACAGACCATTTAAAAAAACTCCAGATTTACTCCATCGCATATCGCCTATTCAGAGGCGATCTCTGCCTAACGTAGAAAGCTATGTCAAACCCAGAGCTGTTGGACATGCTCCACTTAAAGAAATCCCAATGCCTCCAAGCTACATGCTCTAGGGACCTAAACCTTGTCACCACAATAAACAGAACATGCTGGAGGGATAGATTCTTGTCCCAGAGACTTCCCATACTCTGGAACAAGCTACCTATCTATATCAAACAAAGCTCCTCATTAGCACTCAAGAAAAATCTTGATGATTGAATGGGAAATAGGATATTCACCCTGGGGATCACCTCTGTGGCTCTGCTTGACAGGGGCACAGGAAAATAATTTTCTTGGGTGGCGAAAGCCAGGGTACATTTTTTGGCTAAACTTATATAGGCCCTAGGGCCAATAGCCTAGTACCTACCTATGAACCTATGAACATGAGATTTGAAGAGAGGCATTATAGTGGAAACAAAAAAGAAAGAAATAAATATTACAAATGTCTGAGAAACAGGACAACTATGAAGAATGTACAAAGAGAAAGAAAAAAAGATCAGTTCCAGGAATTGTACTTTCAAGTAATCCAAGTATGTATATAATAAAGTCAATTAATAATACACACTGGGCTGTTTTTAGTAAGACTGTGTTAAATGAGGTGCTAAGATCAAAACTGGAGCTGACAGTAAAGCATAGAAAAACAATAGGTAGACTTTATACACTCGGATAATGTACTTAGGAATACTGCTAAAGTTGTCAGATGTTTTACATCTGACCATTGTATATGCTTTTTAATGTTCCTGTTACTCCCTGTGCATATCCCAGGAAGCTCTGCAGGTTGGCATTCAAAACTATAAAAGGAAGGAAATCTCCAAATCACATATGGGATTTAGTCCTTATAGCAGCCCTGCTCCCTTGCAAACAGATACCTCCTGCAAGGTCCCCTAGTGTCTAAAGGTGATTCATTAATATGACACAAATCCCCAGGATATGACCCTTTACCATTTGAGCCAGGTTATTTTACTTAGCTGCTAGTCAAACTTAGTTTCTTGGTAGTTCAGCTATACTACCCACCTTCGCACCTGTTGGCCAGGCTAAATCTTTGTAAATATGTGTACAGAAAATACTTTGCAGTGCCTACACTTAAAATCAAAATTTGATGACACTTCATTAATTTTCAGAAAACATTTGTGATTTATTTAGCTGTAGGAGTTTGTGAACAGTTCTGCACAAGGAAAACAGGTAAGGCTTAAAACTGTGCCACAGAATGTCAGACAGAAATTAGAATCAGTAAATACCACAATACCCTTTTAAAACATTTGTAGTTGCACAGACCAGTATATGGTTTGAACTTCAAATGAAAAGAGAATTATATATGAAAAAGGGTAGTGAAAACATGGAAAATGAACTTCATATCTAAGAAAATCTTAGCATATATTCTTTGAAATCTATGTATGAGCCAACTCATGAATTAATTGGCCCACGGTAAAATGGCTCTGTTACCACCATTTGGTATTTTGAGATTCAGATACACTTTAGCTGCAATAAGGAAAGGCCTCATTAAGGGTTAATTTGCATGTCCCTAAATCAAGTTACCTACCATGTAGTGCAGACTAGCACTTCCCACAGTGGGTAACAGTGTTAGTGGGCTCATTATGGAAGTACAGGCAACCTCCCCCCCATTCACTCTCCCACACACAAGCACACATTGAAACACACACATGTATACACACTACATGCCCCATACATGTCCCTGTTTTTAAAACATCCAGAATGCCTCATTTTACCTCACTCAGAAAACTCATGGATGACTACTGCCAAACCTTAATGTCAGAGTTTGAGTTTCATATTTCATATCCTTCAGTAAAGGTATGCCAGGAGAAATGTTTATGAGTTTGAGAGGTATGACTAACTTTTTTCACTCTTCTCTCTCCTACATCAGATGTTGCAGGCATTGCTTTATGCCTGGCATCCTCCATATATATTATAAAACACCTACAATGCTAATGCAGATGTTTCTTCTTTCAAGGCTATACAGTTTAAATCCCCTGTCCAGTTTTTTTATTCCTGTTATATAGCTGAAATAGTAATCTCTAGTGTCCAATGGTGGTGCAGAGAACTAATATCCTCTGTGGGAGGATACAGAGTTGTAGCCTATGTAGTACCTTTAAGGCATGCTACTTCAGTTTGATGTCTAATGGTTCCCCCACCCTGATCCCTGTTCTGTTTACATGCCACTCATGCATTAGGAAAGTAGTTATTCATGGTGGCTAGTGTTCCCCCACACTCTAGTCCCTTTACTTATTAGAGTGCCATTAAGGCACACTTTTTTTGCATTACCCCTGGTGTCCAGTATCTCCCCCCATCCCATAATGCTAAACTGCCATTATGTCAAAAGTTATCCCTGGTGTTTAGAGTTCCTCTAATCTGCCAGTCCCCATATTGTTAAAGTGCTATTATGGCATGAGTTATCCCTGCTGGTTAGTGACTCTCTCAGTCTAGGCGTGTGTGGAAGTATGACAGCCATCCCAATTGCTCCCCACATGCACACTTACAACACCCAACCCCCTACCCATATGATTGCGCTCACACATTTATCCATTCGTCCATTTACAAACACACACACACACACACACACACACACACACACACACACACACACACACACACACACACACACACACACACACACACACACACACACACACACACACACACACACACACACACACACACACAGACACACACACACACACACACACACACACACACACACACACACACACACACACATGCACACACACAGACATACACCTACCTGAGCCCCTCTCTACCTTCCTCATGCATACATACCTCCAAACCCTATTTTACAACTAAACTATTCAGAAATTACCTCTGCTGAGATGGATGAACACGACCTTTTGGCCATGTTCACTACTAAAACATGGAAGAAGCAACTGTGCTAATCTAAATGGCTGAGCAATTCTATCAATCACTTGACACATAGAAGCCTTCCTTGAGAAAGTTCTGGAGAGGGTGCTAATGGCTAACTAGCATATGCCTCTCCCCTGGACTACTTCACTAACATTAGCACAACCACAGAGAAGCCCAATGTGGTGCTGCATGTCTTCCTGCAAGAGTGCCGTGTTAGGGATGTCTATGAACAGATCATGTATAGCTCATGGTAACCTTTATGAATTTAGCCCCAGCTATAAATAATGTTTCTGGTTAAAACTGTTTTTATAAAACTGATGATGTTAAAATGGATTTAGAAATACTAACATACTTTAACTATTGTTGTTCCTCTCAGCACTGACTACTGCCTTACACTCATTGCTTGGTGAGGAAGGCTTTGGTTTCCTGCAGTCCTGAAATGGAAAAAAAGGTGATGAAAATAAATGAATGAATGAATGAAAGAATGAATAGCACATATTTTAAGTAATATAGAAGAAAGCAAAGAATTAAGAAGAAAAAGTTTATGGTAATGTACACAGTTAAATCTTTACCTTAGTGTTTACTTAAAAATTAAGAATTTAGGATTCAAGATTTACATGGGAATGTGGAAAATAATGGATGTAGTTAAACAGATGGGTGAGTGGTTACTGTGACTGCACAAATGCAGCACACATGACTTTATAAATTCCAGCAGGGATACTCACGAGGGCAGTGATAGAAGTGGCAGACCTGCAGAATGGACTTTGGCAAAACAGTATAGTCTTTCCTTGGGCAATGGCAGTGTGACATTAAACTGAACAATGACAGTGATGGTCCCTTTACATAGAGCAATGTTTAGAAGGTGATGGGTAGTAATCATCCCATCAGCCTTTCCATTATAATAGAAGAGATTAACAGGGGAATTCTATAGCATATGGTGGTGGGATTCCTAAAGTCAGCATGATGGACAGAATGGCAACAGCATGTAGTCACAAAGCAGAGAACTTGTCAGACTAAACTGAGCAATATCAATGCTTTGGGCACTACCAAATATGACAGGATAGTTTGATGAATATTTTGTAAATGAATTTCAGTATGACTATAGGTAATGGGCAGAGGTTGGTCAGAAAATGCAGGAGCATTGCTCTGGTACACAAAATAGTTGTGTGGACAGGGAATTGATTAACTGGCAGTAGGAAGAGGAAAGCTTCTTGGAAAGAAGATGAGGAGATGTCAAACAAAAAGCCAGTGACAAAAGGTATGCCATAATATTTTGTGTAGATCCCAATCTCATTCTTACTTGAGTCATACATCACAGTGATGCTATAAGATCAAGACTAAAGCAATGGTCAGTGATTGGAGGTTACAACCTTCAGGGCAACTTAGTTTAACTTGCAGAGAGGGCAAATAGTTAATAGCTAGGGTTCAATGAAAAAAAAAAAAAAAACAAATACAAGGCTATGCCATTTGGGAGACTACAATATGTGGTTTACTAAGCTCCCTCCACAACAGATCCACCTAAATCCTGCTCTCCATGGAATTTCCTAACAAACTCAAAAACATGCTACTTAATACAATACAGAAAGAAACTGCTTTGTCTAACAGCATACTAAATATGCCAAGAATCTCAAGCCATTATGACACAGTATTAATGGCTTACTCCATCCAGACAAACCACATCATCTTGATTCCTGTCCTCAGGCTACTGTTTCAAAGGTCAGCACTCTGTTTAGTCAGTTCATCCTGGATATTATTCTTCTTCCGTGGCCTTCTGTAATTATCTCAGCATGGTTTCTTCTTCAGCCATAGCAAAGCCTTGTGAACCGAAGTCAATTTCTCCAGAGTGATTTAGAGACTTCTAAATAAACTAGAAATCCAAAAAAATGAATGAAACCACAAGCAAAAATAAAAAGTCATAAACCACAGGATGCAGACAATAAGAGCCAAGGAATCCACACCAAACAAGGTTTACCAGCCAAAAAATGAAGTAGCAAGTACACCGGGAACTCCAACAATCACATTTAATTTATTGCAACAGAAACAAGGGTAGATATAAGTGCTTTCATCCCAAATAATAACAGGAGCTTCATCAGATACTGGAAATCCGATTTTGGTGTGGATTCCTTGGCTCTTATTGCCTGGATCCTGTGGTTTGTAAATAAACTAGAACCCTCCTTGGCTTCATTGCAGTGGACTTTCCAAGACAGTGTCTAAAAGTGAAAGTTGAAGCTATTGTACACCTTATCACACTCTTCCATGTTTATAGAAAACTGCATTAATAATCCCTACATGTGAGGGTGAGCCTTCATATAGTTTTATTAATTTCTATTTTATTGTCTTACACTCCTGTGTATAAAAAGTCCTAGAAATATGAATTCATATGCAGTTTGTTTCATAATTTAAATAAACGCAATCTTTTTTTTTTCATATGATCACCATGGAATAAGATTTGGCCATTGCAAGGTCAGTATTCTTGGATCTCTGAAAGTCTTTTTCTATAGTAGATCATATAATTTTCCTTCATAAATATAACAACTGAGGACTATTCCATTGGTCAGTTAAATGGTTATAAAGTTACCTTGAGAGATGAAAAATTGTCAGATGAAGGGATGTTAACTCTCTTTCACAAATTATTCCTCAGGGTGTATCACAAGGATTGTTACCTAGTTAATTTCTTTTCTCTGTTTCTGTCAACAGTATTAACTCTCACTCTGACAATGATTGCTTGGTCCAATATACGGATGATCTCACCTTCTTCTGTGCAGTTCTTGGTATCAATGATGTTACGCAGCAACGGTAGATCAGTTTTTGAAATGATTGAAAAGTGACTAGTGGGTTCTGCTCAAAGACTAAACTCTTCACAATTAGCATCAGTAGACTAAACAATACTTTCTAAATTTGCCTTCATTTTGTCTTGAAACTTAATTCTGGAAAATTGTTTACTGTCACCCAGGACAGGGCACTTAAAGTTGACTCTTGTTTTAAGAGTTTAAGAGTATTACTCAGAAACTGGGCCTACTTTAGAGGTTCATGACTGATCATGGGCTTTCCACTACAGCTACAGTACATTTCCTCCTCAATCTTCTTTATGTTTCTAATATTTCAATCAATCTGCACTCACTTCAGTAACCCAGACTTGAGGACTCGTGTAATGAGGCATCATTGCACCCTTTAATAACTCAGTGTTTTATCTCACAGTAGAAGATGAAGAAGATACACTACTAGTATTTGATTAATAACATAGAAATGATTCATCTACAGTTTGTTCTCTACTCCTTGTCACATATAGATGTCATAAACTACAAACTGCCTTGAAATGATAGTTTTTAGTCTCTCTCTTTGTCTCTGAAGCATGTATAATTCCTTTATACGGGTATCACATAATCATTTTGGACAACCCACCTACACTTTTATAATGTCTAAACCACAAACTAATCTGTCACAGACCCCGCACAATATACTGACCAGGTAATCCAAACCATATTGTGGCATGACAGCACTATAACCTGATGTTACCTGCCTCTGTTACTCTTGTGTTTATACATATCATCTCAAGTACACCTCTTATTGCCCAAAATAGGCACACTGCCACTGCTTAGTTTTGTGAAATGACGTACATTAACTATTGTGTTTTTTATCGATTGTTACTGCTTTAAGTTTGTATCAGGTTTGTAAACGTTATCCTTGTATTTGCTAATTTTTGACTGCTTGGTGCTTTTCTCTCATCTCCACTGAAATAGGCAACAACCAGCAACTAGTTAACTAATGTAAGATGAGTCAGTGTTGGACTTGAAAGCATGATGCATGAAGGATGTATGATTTTATAAACCACAATTCACTGCATATTGAGTTTTAGTACATAGTGAACTGATTTTAGTCATTTCTGTGTCTAACATGTTGTTGTGTCTTTATATTTTAAAGAATTCACTTCTAGACTTTCTAATCCACACTTCATACAAGGTGCTGGTCTTCCTGGCTTACATTATCTTACCATTTAGCAGCCAGAACTTCTCGTACCTTTGAAAACAGACAACTGGCAGTTGAATTTTTTTTTCTAGTCATAGTTGTGAGGATGCTATTATCTGGCAACCTTTCTTTGCAAGCTTAAAGATGCAATAGCGTTTAAAGAAAGATTACATTAGGGAGTACTTCGTGTTGCCAAAGCTATAACTGCAAATGTCAAGCATGTTGTCCACACCATCCTGTCATGCAGTATGAGTGACACATAAAATGTAAATGCAGAGGTAGAATTTAAAGTGTTTTTGCACTATCAGTTTAGGGGAGTATGCCCCTCAACTGTGACTTCTAAATATACTAACACTAACATCACACTAACCTGGAAAGAATGAAAAACACAGTTATTTCCTTTTCTCTGACATGGTGCAACATTGGAGGCAGAATATTTAAAGATATGGGTGTAGGAGCAGAGTCCCCACATCTGCTGTTGTAGGGAGCATAGCCCCTTGTAAAAAAATCTCTTCTCAAACCATAATTACTGAGATATGGTGTTATAGCATAGCAGGTAGAAGTAAGCTGCAGTAGTAAGCTGATCTGCACTGTGCTGGTTGTGGCAAGTTTATCTATATTAAATCAAGGTATACTCCTAGATGTTATTGGCAGCCAAAGACCACAGTTGTTGCATTTCAATGTAACACATGCCTCTGCTGTAGTAACAAACTATGCTGACCTTTATTTCAAAGAATGTATTTATTACAACTATTATGTTGTAGTTCATAAAGCTGATAATAATTCTTATTGCCTAATTTCAGACATTTCTCAGATTCTATTTTATAATTCATTGATCTGACCAGTGATTGTTGTTTTTTAGCCCTCAAACAAATCACCTGAAACACTCAGTTTTGCTGCTAGAAAATCAGAAGGCTGTGGGTTCTAGCCCCACTCCTGATCATTGGTGTACTGATATAGCAGCTTATCATTGAGGTGTTAGGGCTGTACTCCTGAGTGTGTAATCCTCACTGGTGTAAAAAAACTTGAAATGTTCAGAAAGATTTGAGGAATTGTCACTGTATACCCTTTTGTACAGGCTACACAGATGAGATCCCTGCCTGGTCTATAAATGCAATATCTGACCCAGTTTTATTTGATATTCTATATCTGGAATAAATCACTGGCTCACTAATACCACATTGGGGAATTTAGTGATCAAATTAAATTTAGTTAGTTAGTTAGTTAGTTATTTGCATTTCTTTACTGGAGTGGTGCACTGATAAAAAACAAATGACCATTTACAGACAGAGCCCAGGTGAAAGACATTCCAAAGTAGTTCAATAGCTCTAATGTGCAATTTATATGCAATCCTAGGTTTTAAGGGGAAACATAAAAATGTAAGTAGCATGGAATCTAATTTTTTAAATAAGTTTTTAGGAGGGGGTAGTGTGAAGATTGGGGAAAGAGGGGTGAAGGCTCCCAGCCTAGTCAAATAGAATTTGATACATAATTCTATCATTTGTATACATAAATGTAAAATACAGGCTTGTGTTTTTAAATGAAAGAAAACACTGTAAAATGTGAACTTCAAGATTGTTGCAGCATTGCCATCTGCTGTAAGGAAAACCAAGCCAAGCATTTCAAATGTTCTTTGAAGTTACAATTATCTAAAAAATGGTGTTGAAGCAACTGGCTGAACACATTCTTTCTATTGTCTAACTTAAGGAATAATATACATGTGAAATGTCTTTTATTGTTGCTGTGTTTTCTCTTAAGAATAGCTAAAGATTAGAAAGTTAGATTAAGTGTTTTTCTTTGGCATCAGACCTGTCCTGCTGTATTATTTTAAGTTTCTGTGTGATCTCTGAACTCTTAGATATCTCTGTGGTGTAGTAGTATTGTCTTGTGTTTTAATTATTTATTATTAAATATTTTAAAAACCTTTACCTGTGGCTGCTTTGTGTAGAAGTAGGCTCTAGAGTAAATTGCATATTTATAGAGGTTATCATAATAGGCCACTCTAATAAGCCTTAGACTGAACAGTCACATTGCCAATTGGATAATAATATTGCACAGTAATAATTGGACACCCTTTCAAGGGCCTTTGGGTAGCTGATAAATTATTAAGCTGGTGGTGGCAGTAATTACTACCATATAGTCTGGGTAAAGGGGCACAGCTGGGGAATCTGTGTCAGACTTTCCCAGGAGTGTCTGTGAAGTTATATAAATACTTATCTCAAAGTGTGTGTGGTGTGTCAGCTACCTGGGCAGGGACATTAATTAAAGAGAGCCTATCCTCCATTGTGAAGGACATTGTATTCCATCTTTTGATTAATTCACTAATGGTGGCTATTAAAGTATTGTAATTTAGTTTAACAGACTCTTTCCATGTACTCTTTATACTGACACCCACATATTCTAATAGATCATTCTCCCAATTAAACAGTCTGTTCTCTCTTAGGTCTTTGTTGATCTTTTTGTTAATTAGTAATGTTTTAGATTTATTATGATTAAATTTAAGCCCTGAAATTCTTTCAAACTTGCTTTAGGTATTTATAATATCATGCAATCACCCAACATTCCGTAGCTTAGCTCTTTATTTCAAATCAGTTATAATTAATGTAATATTACATTGGATCTCACCTACCTATATATATGACTGGAAAATAATACATGAGATTCATATAACTGATGTCAGAAATATAGAAAATCAATTTAAGGAACAATATGGAATAAATAGAGTTAATTGGCTTTTACATGAATTTTGTTTATTTAATAAGATGTTTGATCATTTTTCTTATGACATTAATCTAATATTTAATAACTTTAAAAATATAATTGACTGTAATTACAACATTAAACAATTCATATTTCTTATATTCTCTATAGCATACTCCCCTGATTGCCTAGATTCTTTCAACATCAATGCAATGCAAAAATTAAAGGAAAATAACTTGATATTCTGGCATCCGTTTATTGAAAATAAGAGTATTAAACCACTAAACTCTCTTTTATGTAGTTTTTGTAATAGTCAAGACAGTTGGTTGTTTATACACTCATTATGGCAGTTTATAGAAAACAAAATGAGAGTATCAATCAACCTAGAGACTGATTCTATACCTAGTTTGATCCAGCTTTTTATTGGGTGTCTTGAAAAGACAGATGATCAAAAATTAAGTATCTCACCTATCTATAAGATACTAATAGAAGACACTCTAAAGTTTGACTCAGATTTTTGAAATTACTATGTAAAGATTAGTGGAGAACAAATATCTGATGAATCCAAGAAACTATTACTGAAATCTATGTATGGTACCTCTTCTTCATTATATTGGAGATTGTATACATGGAAATTTATGAATAGGAGTTTCTATACTCCACATAAAATAAATCTTATACTCAAAAACAGTGAAAGTAAATGTTGGAAATGTGATGAATTAGTAGAGGCCAATTGGGTTCACATGTTCATTGAATGTAGAAATGTTCAATACTGGAAATACTTCACATATTTTGTACAGGCTTTATGGTCTGATAACTGTCATATTTCTAACTCACTAATCCTATTCAATGTTCCTATACCTAATGTAATACCTAAATCTCAGATTCAGTTACTCTGGTCAATTCTTGCAATTGCCAGAAAAGTTATTACTTTGAACTGAAAAAGTAAACAAGATTTGATGTTTAAAGAATTTATTAATTTAGCAAAAGTTGTTTGTAAAAAAGAACTGCAAACCATTTGTTATAGAACTCATAACATTACTCATAAAAAATAGCATGGCAAAAATTGGAAAACCTTTTGAACAAATACTGATAACTTCTCATAGATAACTTAATTGTTTATCATGGATGAATGTAAGTATTGTAAATAGTTTTGTTATTGTTTTATTGTATTTGTTATACGTACATTTGTGTATGTTTATAATGAAAACAAGATACAAATGTTTTTTGAAAAAAAAAGTAGTTCAATAAAGGTGGAAAGTACAAAGATAAGTAATTTAACAAAATTGAAGTCTGAAGGGGTTACTGGCCCAGATGGTGGGTTAAAGGTAGGGTGGGTTTGAAGGATTGTAATGTGTCCTTAATGAAAGCAAGAGCATTTGGCTTGCAGTTGGAAGTTGATGAACAGATCTTTTCTGAAGGTGGTTAAGCTGGAGTTTTCATTAATGTACTGAGGGGAAGGTTAATTCATTAAATATATGTATTAGAAAGAAACATGATGAATGCAACTGCATAATGCTTCCCATGATTATGGAATAAATTCTTCTTGCAATTAGAAGGAGTTAGACTTCACAGACAATCTTGATAAATATATAGAAAGCACAAAATATATACAAGGTGGTATAGCAAGCATGCTTTTTGAACGTCAGTAGGTTGCAAGCTTGACAGATGAAACTACAAATTTAGAAATAAAAGTATGGCTTTTATTTAATGAAAAAACAGAAGAATATGTTATTGTTCATGTATTTGTTCATAATGTAAGATTACAAAAGACATGGATGTTAGCATGTCCTTGTTATAAATGGAAAGCAAGGCTAATCTATTGAAGTTAAATAATAAAATAACAATGTTTAATTATATATCTGGTAGTTTTTGATGAGGATGCATTATCCTCAAATGCAATTACACTTCCATATTGTTTCTGTGCAAGCGGTTTCTTTTCCAAATTATGAAACCTGTGCTATATAGTGTGAATACAGTACATGATCTATCATAATATAGAGCTCAGACAAGAGTTGAACTACTCAGATGCTGAACTCAATCTCACTACACATTTCTTATATTGTGATTTATTAGTTAATTACATGTCAGAGAAGTCTTTTTGAGTGTTATCTTATCTGCTCAGTGAATACCCAGCTCTAATGTAACACGCCAAACATTAATTTTGATAGCATGGCATAACTGACCATCTGCATTTTCAAGTTCACACAGTGTCATACAAGCATGCACACACATGTGCGCACGCGCACACACACACACACACACACACACACACACACACGCACACACTCTCACAAATAAACTCAGTGTCTGTCTCTGAGGAGCAGTCATTTGAGGCATTTTGAGCTGCACATTATTTTCCACATTAGCATTCTTCCAATTTCTTTCTTTTTTTTTTTTGCCAATTGGAAATAAATGATTCACTCCCCCTTTTTTTGCCAATTTGAAATAAATGATGTCACCCCCCCCCCTCTTCTTGGCATAAGTGAATATTTAAGCCCTGTATTTAACATCAGTAACTTAACTCCTGATGAAGGGTTCATGCCAGCTTGGAAGCTTGAGTAGTTTACAAAGCCTATGTTGGTCCAATGAAAGGTATTACATCATGAGATCCAGTGTTTTTGCATTTTCATTTTTTTGATAATGAATGGACAGGGAGGGATATCTGTGCATTAAAAATTTGCCATCAAAGTGTTACATTGCAGTACCTGCTGTACGGAAAGTGGTGCAGAAGTTTCCATTGTCGCCTCACAACAAGAGGTTCTCTGGTTCATATCTTGGCTGGGGTGGCTTCTGTGTGGAGTCTACATGTCCTCCCTGCATTCTTGTGGGTTTCCTCTGGGTACTCTGGTTTCCTGTCATGTTACAATGACATGTGTTGGAGCATTTCTCCCTGGGCCTCCACTGAAAATTGGCTCATTCCAAGTCAGACTTTTCTGGTAAACAAATGTTAAATGCAATAAATAAGAGTGCCTTCTGTTATGAAATACAATACCTGCCTGGCAATATGCAGAAAGAATGTATACAACACATTCTAAGGTGATTTTCCTTAAACTGCATGGCCATGATGTAGCAAGAGCAACATAGATACCTCTTCTTTGAGAATCACAAGTACAGCGTTTACGTACCATCTGCAAAGCACCAGTCAATATAAATGCTATAATTACCCTCCCTAATAACAATATAATTTGCCTACACTTGCATAATAACACCTGCTTCAGTCTCTTTAAGCTGTTGCTTAAACATCATCAAGAAATTCAAAAATTGTACATATTATTATACATGCTTTTCTACTGTGCTGCATTTTTAAATTATGTAGATCTGTTTTAAATTATGCTCCATATAGGCCCAGAACATAGAAGAAAAGTGTCAATACACAAGTCCACCTTATTAACGATGTCAATATATATCTATATATTTTTATACTGCTATCTCTGTCTATATGTATATATAGTTCTTGTTCACTACATCATCGATCCAATAGATTGACATTCATTATATTGTCAACAAATAGTCAAAATTCACAAAAACAGAAAAAAGAAAAATAAAGTTTTATGCAGGAGGGAAGCTCCCCTGCACATCATACTGCCTGCAACTTATATATACCAAATCTGAGATTGCACAAAAGTAGGGAAAAGAGCAAAATCTTAATCCTCACTGTCATCCAAAATTCACGATTTTTCAATAAAGATACATTTCGATATAGAAACGCACATAAAAAAACTGTTGATAAAACAAATGAGTAATCAAACACACTGTACCCATCTATAGGGTTTTAGTACTTTTGAGTGGAACATTGAAATATGGAGATCTGCTTGGTCAGCCTGCTTTAGTCAACAGAAACAGGTGGCCAACAGGTGTGCAAGATCAACATTCCCTGAGAAGGAGAACAGGCCCTTTCTTGAGGGATTGTGCAGTTTCAGTGTTAGTATATCTAATTAACAGGGAGTATTAGAGGCAGAGCCCCAACACATGGAGTGCAGGGAGATTTGCCCTCTTGTAAAAATACTTTCTTTTTATTTTGTATGCTCTGAGATTAATCTCTGGAGCATGCGCAGTAGAAGCAATGTTTTGTTACTCACATTAATGCATAGAGATGTCAATATTTCTTCCACTCAAGATGGAGGACTACATCCATGTGTATGTGTCTATATATACATCTATGTCTATCTACCTACCTATATAAAATGCATTCCATGCTACTTCACTGAACTATGTGCAGTAAGTATGGATATAGGATTACCAGTAAATATTTTGAGCTGTGAAGAAAAAATATGAAAAGTCACAAATGACCTGATATTTTAGGAGAAGGATGCCTTTCTAACATTCCTGTATATGTTGCAGAAAATAATATATAGTTTAAGCCCTTTAAAATGATGTATAAGTTAGGATGCTAAAAGTTTAGCACATTTTGGTAAGAAAGTAAAAATTATACTTTTTTTCCATTGGTTGAGGGTGTGGTGTACCTTGCAGAATCTAATGTTTCAACAAGAACTGTTCCACTTTAGGCTTCTGAAAAGGTGGGAACCCTAAATGGATATGTACAACAAATGCTGATGGTTCATTGACAGCTGTAGCTGTATCCCATAGAAGAAGGATTCAAACCCCGTGCATTTAGAGAAAAGTAACATGTTGTTTACTTTAATTTGCACTGATTTTGTTCTTGCAAAGGACAGGTGATAATGTGATGTATGGTGCACTAATGCAGAATTAAAATCCTTTTTTTCTGGTGTAGCCCCGCTCTGTTTGACCTCACTACACTTGGACTCTCTTCACTCACCACCCACCCCATTTCCCACTCACTCCCATATCATTTCCTTTATACCTATCCACCATTTCCTCCCACACTCAAACTCCTCCTCTTCCTGTACCCACACTACCTCCCACACCCTACTCTTAACTTCTTTATTTTTTTTCATAGCTCATATTCACTTTTAACCTGTTTCAGTACTTCTCATCTCATGACTATCTACTAACCCCTCTCAAACTCTCAACCCAATCAAAATAATCACATTGGGATAAAATTCCCAACTATAATACCTCTTTCCCTCTACAAAGATGACAGTCTCAATGATTTCTGCCCTACTCCTACCTCCACTACTCCTCCTACATACTATCACCTCTCCTTCTGCACTCTTAACCCCTATCCATAAAGTGCCTGCCAAGCCTCACTCACACAACCTCTCCTATCCACAGCAACCCATACCCATCTCCGCATCAATCCTTCCAATGAATATACTAGTCCTTAAAATAAAAATCCCTTCCTCCTACCTTGTAAAATCTAAGAATAAGGCAAAATACCTTAATAACTACCTACTAAAAATAAAACCTTACTATTTACCAAGGACCCTGCTCCTATCAGGTGACATACATCCAAACCCTGGTCCTACTACTTCTCCTACCACCCCACAAAATACCTCTCACAATAGTAGCCAATCACCCATATCAAAGAAACAAATTTCATTCTATTCTATTAATACCCGAAGTGTCATTAACAAACTAAGCCAATTTCATGCATGGGTATCTCATCATACCCCAGATGTTATCTCTGCAACTGAAACATGGCTTAAATTCCAAAGTTATGATAAAGAAATTCTCCCCCCAGGTTACAACAGACTTCGCCAAGACTGATTTAAAAAAAAAAGGTGGTGAAGTTGCTATAATTTACTCTAATAATGTCACTCTCTCCCATCCTAAACAACCAGTTCCCTCCTTTATACCTGGAGAAATTCTGGCAGCAAACCTTAAACTTAATGACTATACTATCATAACAGTAGTAGCCATATATATTCCACCAGGGGACAACATTCCCCTACTGGAAAATATACTTTCATATCTCTGCCAAAATATCCCTAATGAAACCGGAGACATTAACATTAATTGGCTGAACCTCAGCAATCAAGACTCTCCCCATCATATAAATCTCTATGGATTTACACAACTAATCTCACAACCTACCCATACTAATAACTGTCATTCTCCACCCTCCCTGTTAGACTGGATACTTGTTTCTAATCCTAGCAAATACTATAATCCAGAAACTCTACCAGACTCCCTGAGTGACCACTCAGCTATAATAGTGCTCAGATATTCCACCCATCTCTTAACCACACAGACTTATCACCTGCCATAAACTTTCCAACTTTAACCCTGACACATTTACAACCCTTCTGTCTAGAATCAACTGGAACTTCCTTAGACAGCTCCCACTAGACGACCACTAGATGGTGCAGTAAAAGCCTTCAATTCAACTTTCATTAGCATTTTAATTCTCTAGCTCCACCCAGAAAAGTATGGATAAAAGCAAAAATCTCACCCTCGTTATCTAAAACAACCTAAACCCTAATGAAAACCAGAGACAGGGTTTGGAAAAAAAATGGGTACATTCCAAACTTCCAGCTGACTTACAGAAGTACAAAGAACTTAGAAATCAAACAAAAAAAAACTCATCAACAAAGACAGAAAAGATTTCTATTATAATCACCAATATCATTAAAATCTGATCCAAAGAAATTCTAGAATGCTATAAACCAGATACTACATACTGGAACCCCAGCCTCACCAAATCCATGTCCTGATAAGTCACCAGAAGAGACTGCTAACATATTCAACACCTACTTTATTGAATCTATTTCCAAACTATTTAACCCTAACCCTTCAAACAACATTTCTAACTTCCCTGAACCCCCCCCCCAACTACTAACACTGAAAACGCCTTCTATTTCAAACCTGTTCACATTAAGTACATCAAAAACTTTACTCTCTTAGCTAAAACCATGCTCTGTATCTGCAGACAATATCCCTTCAGACTTTCTCCAAACCACTGCACACTCCCTTGCCTTGCCTATATCTATCCTAATAAATCGCTCAGTCTCTGAATCTAAAGTTCCATCTATCTGGAAACAGTTCTACACTCTTTCTGTTCATAAAGGAGGTAACCCTACAGAAATCTCTAATTTCAGACCTATTGCTATCCTCTCCCCCTTTCAAAAATGTATACATAAGCAAGTTATGCATTATCTCACACAGGAAAAACTACTCACTCATACACAGCATGGTTTCCGTCCGAAGCACAGTAGTACCACAGCTCTACTATCCTTCCTCAACACTATTTCTCTAGCCAAAGTCGATCACAAATTCATACCTTGCCTATTTCTTGACCTATCAAAGGCTTTTGACACTGTCTCTCACTCTTTGCTACATAACAAACTTACAGACCTTAACTTCTCCCCTGAGACAGTCACATGGTTCTGTAGCTGTCTTACTGATAGGCAGTAATCAGTGAGATGGGACTTAACACTATCTACTCCCCTTCCAGTAAGAACAGGTGTCCCCCAAGGATCTGTTCTTGGACATCTACTATTTAATATCTTCACCAACTCACTTTACTCCTCTTGTCCTCGGCCTATCATTATCCAATATGCAGATGACTCCACAGTCATCACTATTGCTAACTCACCCACTGAATCCAAACTAATATCCAGACATCTTTTAACTCAGCAGGAGCATGGCTCACAAATAACCAGCTCATCCTCAAGCCTAAATAAACAAAATTGCTACTTTTTCTTCCCAAATCAGTTAACCACATAAAGTCTTCCTTCTCCATAACATCCCTAATCAATACCCCTATAGGGGTCGAATCTAGCACAAAACTACTTGGCATTACCATAGATCATCAACTAGAATTTGATCTACACATTAATAATTGCATCAGAAAAACCCATCAGAAGCTAGGTCTTATGTACAGGAATAACAATTCCTCACCCCTGAAGCTAGGGTTACTCTTTCTCATACCTACCTTCTACCTTGCTTAACTTACTGCTCCCAAATATTCACAAATCTGAACTCCTATCTTCTCAACAAACTAGAATCGACCTATCACAAGAAAGCTAGATTTGCAGCTCAACAAACATATAAATCCCACCACTGTCTCTCCCTAAATGCCTGAACTGGCTTGAACTACCACACCTGTTTCTTCAATCTCAGCTCCAAATCATACACTCTATTCTATATCAGCCAGCTTTCTATCCAGCTCTATCATCCCTCATCTCCCTCTATTTCTCTATCAGACATCTCCAAAGTGCAAACCAAGACCTATTAACTATTTACAAACCTAAATCAAAGACAGGCTGCAACTTATACAGCTATCACCCTTCTATTGCATGGAACAAACTCCCAGTAGAAATAAGGAACTTTACTCACCCCAAACAATTTAAGCTAGCTACTAAAGAGTACTTCATAAAACACTGGACCTGCCACCCTCCTGGATTATAACCAACCAACACAGTCCTGTTTTACTGTTATATACCATTCCTTCTATGTAACTTCTAAAACTTTTCCTGTAATCTGCGTTTTTAGTTTAGGTTATCAAAAAAAAAAAAACTGCAATATTTTTGCTTCTCACTCTGTACCTACTAACATGGTATTGTTTATTGTATAACTTTGTAACTATTGATGTTAGAATTGTAACTTATTGAATATCTTCTTATTAATTTAGTATGTTCTGGAGCTTTTCACCCTGGGCCTCCACTGAAAAAGGGCTTTGGCTCAATCGGACACTCCTGGTCAACAAATGTAAAATAAATGAATAAAATAATTATGGCCTGTGGTCCCTTTTAGAAGGACTGTTGTATTAACCAGATTTAATGGTGTCAAACACAATTAAGTCTCACTGTCATATTTCAAAAATGTGAAAGAAACCTCACAGTTTGTAAAAACTAGTCCCTATAATGCAGCCACAAAAATTCCCTTGTTTTTCTTTTGTTCAACAGGCTGCTGACATGTGCCTGTGACCCATTTTGCTAGAAGGTCAGCATAGCTGGATATGAAAATATTAAATGTTAATGCACAGCTTGTAGTGTTCAGTCATGGCAGGCATTATGCAGGGACACAGTACTTCAGCAGACAGCTTCTCTATTTTATTAAACTTCCTCACGCACATTTATATAGTATCCAGACACTGGTGAGCCAGTGACCATTCCATTCCTTGTATGTGGGTCAGTACGATCAGGAAGGGAGTTATGAGACAAAAGAAGAATAGGATCAAGGGTCACTCTGTATCCTTTGTGCGGAAATCATTAGCATTTAGTCAGGCTTCACAGAGGTTGTCATGCTGCTTGCAGTTATTTAAACAGGCATGGAAACTGAGAGTTGACGATGTGGCTTCGATGACTTAAGCATGACAATCATTCATCTATGAGAGATAGATTACTGGGATAATGGGCAGATATGTCTGCTAAGGAACTTATAATGTGGTTTGGGAGGTTACAAAGAAGAAAGCTAAAATCTTAAGATAAAATATTAGAAATAGCAGCTGTACTTTGTGAGAATTCTCTTTGCACAGTACATTGAATGCTGAGTTTTCATAAACAAACTGTTTTTCATTTAGCTCCTTTTTAATGAATGTGGGCTTATTTAACATCACCTTGTTCCAATAAATTATGTGACACTAGCACAAAAATGTTATACCTGCAGATCCATACAACCAGTATTCTAAGAATTCTGGAAAAAAATATAGCAAAACGCTTGTAAAATATGATGCATATGCAGCAGAAATAAAATAGCACACACTTTGTTAAATGTATACCTTACAATGTGTCCACTGGCTGCAAAACACTGAGAAAAGAGACACCTATGCTCCACATTAGGAGAACATTTTCTGACAGAGTCACATCAGAAAAGTTTTTGATACAAAGTTCACACTGACGGAAGGCCTATAAAGTATGCCTGAAAGTGATTCATTCATATCTATATTCTGCACTTAATTTAATCTATTTTGGAATATTTCTTTTATAATGCTTTATCATTCACATTGTCTAGAACAAGAACAGAGAATATTACAAGAATCATAGACTGGGGCACATTCATATCCCACTTCAAAAGGTTACATGAAGGTACCAGTCATTGCTTCACATCAATTATCTTTATGAATATCGATTCTATATCACAGTGATGTTATACATAAGTAATTAAGAATGCCAAATAGGATGGGGTTTACAGGGAAAAAAAGACAAACCAGGGTTGTTGTGAGGCCAAACACCACAAATAAAGTGCCTTCCCACCTGTGTAAGGTCTGTTATTTTACTGTAATTCCCATTCTGGAGGGTGTAATTGCACTTAGAAAATATCTGTTAAATTGTTTTGTATTTGTTTTATTAGTAGTATATGTGTATTTTTATATTTTTGTTGTAAAATAGTTCTTCCACCAAATGTTACAAAGTTGCTGTAGCATATGTAATTGTTGTTGGAGGATGTATTTTATATCCAAAATATACATTATTTACCTATTCAATAATGTCTATACACACACACACACACACACACACACACACACACACACACACACACATGTGCCAAGCAATCACAGCCAGTTTCTTGACTCGTTATGCCTCAGATTTCTCATTTTGATCAAATAAATGAAATCTATAAATGGGTTGCAAGTCATTGCAGTCCCCCTCCCAAAAATATGTCTGCTTTTAATCGTCTTTAATCTGTCCCTGATTTTACAGACCATCTTTGATTTTGCCATAGTTTTGCTCTTTCCCTCAAAAAATTATTGAATTTTTGGTAAATCACTGAGGACTACTGTCCATCAATAAAGCTAGACATTATTGTTTCTCACTTCACTTTTATCAAAAAATACATTTTGAAGGAAAACTTCCTGTGTGTTTGGGTCTGTGTTCCCCATTATTGCTGGTTTTGTCCATAACTGTTGGTTAAAAAAGTTGAGAGGTATGCACTCTCCCTCTCTCTCTGTATATATATAAATATATATATATATGTGTGTGTGTGTGTGTGTGTGTGTGTGTGTGTGTGTGTATGCCATTCACAGATGCACACATAGAAAAAATACACACATGAAATTGAATTAGTACTTCTTTTTTCCCCAGAACACCTTTCCCTTTGCTTAATGCAGCTTAAAAAACATCCGTTTAGTGAGGGGGAAGTAGAATAGTAAAATGGCAAGTCCTTGTAACTGTTACCACAGTTACTTTTTTACTTGAGTTTTATATTTTTTTATTTATTTTATACTTGATAAACTGACATATTTAATGAGCACAAACAAAATGATGACCATTTTCTTTTTTTTATTCTGTCCCTCGCAGTGGCTCAATGATCTGCCATGAAGCAGTAGATCTGGTTTATATCGAGTGATACCTACACATTAATACCACATTGGAGAGTGTTTGTTTTCCAATAGGGTATCATTTATACATTCAGTCCATTTTCTGATTGCAACTGCTACATTGCAGAAGTGGCTGTCTTCACCTGTTTATCCATTATGTAAGCTCTTTACAAGGGACATAGGACATGGTTATAATAATTAATTGCAGACCTATAACAATGCCATTTCCTCTGTCCAAAATCCTGGAAAGATGGTTGCATTCAGAACTCTTTAATTATATTACAGCAAACAACATTCTTACTCTAATATAGCACAGTTTCAGGCTTAACCACGACACAACTACAGCCCGGATCATCTTCTCTGACAGTTAATAATAATAAAAATGCAGGCACCTGGTCTCTCAGACCCTTCTTGAGCTGTCTAAAGCATTTGGTATAGTTGGCTAACAAATCCTCCAACATAAACTCTTTTTTCAGCCTTGATGTATCTTACTCCATGGGTTCCTCAGCAACCAGCAGACTGAGACAGTGAAATGGCATAATAATTTCTCCTTATTCTTACCTGTCTCACTAGGTGTCCCCAATGATCTATATTTGCCCCCCTTATATTTACCCTGTTCATAAATGGCATGCCTCTGACCATGCCACAATAGTACAGCGTGCAGAGTACTCAGCTTCCATCTGTGCAGCCAAGCCGTACCGATACTGCAAGAAATCATCCAGCAATTCTTTTCCTTCATAGGATCCTGGATTGGCAACTCCCAACTTTTCCTGAGTCCAAAAAAGACTGAACTGACTGGGGCTGTTAGCCTAGTAACCTCCAATGATCTTATATACTCAAAAAATCATCCCTATAACTTCAGACAACAGCAGAAAAAATGAGAAATTGTTATACATTAAAACTGATAACTGTAATCATAGATGACAAGATGAAATTTGATCATCAAATACTTCAAGTTATAAAAACCACACCAACATTTAGGCTCCCTACCAAAGTAAACCCATTCCTCATGGATGTGGCCAGAAAAGACACAGTTACAGCTTACTTACTTCCAACACTGCTCTATGCCTCCTTATTCTTTGCTAACATAAATGCATCTCTATCAAATAAACTTGAGCAAGGCTATAACAAAACATAGCAAATCATTCCTCTAGAACTTACCATCACCTTACTCTAGAACAGCTAAATTGGCTTGATCTAGCATACATTGACTTACTTACAGTCACAGGCAAGACACAGGCTACTTCACAACTCTGAAAATACCCAGAATTAAATAATATCATTCATCCATACTATCCAAAGAGAAACCTACACTAAATCCTTGTAACAATTAGCTAAGTCAACAAACACTGCAGGTAATTCACTATATTCAAACTGCTTATCAAATAAATGGAATTCCCTCCCAGCTCACTTGGGACAGCTCAATACCATAAAGGTGTTTCAGTCCCAGCTAAAACAACATGTCATAGGTATGCAGATAAACATCTGTGGATGCCAAGGTTAGACTCAAATGTACACATTCAATATACCCCTATGGATCACTGAATTAGGCCAGACTTACACATAATAAAAGAAAGAATCCAACACAGTCTAAATCCTCACAAGAGTGTCTTAATATCCTGTCCCCATATCTCACCTTTTCATTTCTCATCCTTCAAACTTCCCTTATTAACATACCCTGTCCTCTCTCTATTTGTTCCTTTCCTCTTATCTCCTCTTTTCCTCTTTTCTACACAACCTCTCATGCCTTTTCAAATAATATTTGCCTTTCAAGATTTATTAAATGCTACCTCCTTTTTGTCTTATAAACCATTTCCTCTTCTAAAACCTGCACGAGGCACAGAAATAAAGTTTTATTAACCAGTCATGAGTTTTTTGTTTTCTAACTTCATTACTGCAGAATTTTCTCTCCCAATATATGGGGTCTGTTTTATTCCTCCTACAGCATGCATAATTTGCAGCATTCAGTTGATTGTACTCATAGAGGATGTGCACACCTTGCAGGTAACTATTGTAAATATTGTTTTGTTATGTATATATGATGCTTTATCTGTCTGTAAAATTGATTTCATTGTGGAACTTTTCTCACTGGTATTCTACCAAAAAGTCAGACTTTCCTGGTAAATAAATGTTATATAAATAAAATTAATTAATCAATTAATTATTACTTATTCTCCATCTGTGCTCTTCTTTTACCCTTCCCACCATAATCACTGTTGGTAACTTTATGCATAACAACTGCATTCAATAGATGGAGGTCACTCCAAAGTTTTTATCTTCATACTTAATCCTTGCATTCAGCCCTCCCATGCAATGCACCTGGACAGGAGCAGACTCAGCTTGCTACAGTATACATACAGAATAGGGTGACAATGACGTGATACACATGAAGACTGTTAAGTCTTATGAACCTCCACTTTCTGTTATATATCAGCACTTGCATTGGCTTGGACTCTCCATCTGTTACAGAGTGGTATAGCTGCCCTGCACCCCCCTCCCTAATTCTGGCATTTTGGCATCAGTATGCTTGCCGACCCATGTGTTTGACACTGAGCTTGCTTCCTTGCCACTGGACTAACCTGGTAACTTTTGTAGTCATCTATTGAGTATTATATTGTTCATAAGATAAAACTGAGGAAGGAGGAAGGGAGAATGTAGTAGGAGGTGGGAGGAAAGCCATATAATTTAGGTTCCTGCCATGGAGTACACAGTTCAAGTCTGTCCTAGCATTTTTTAAATAATTCATTTCTACCACTTTGCCATAAGCCATAGATACTTATCAGAACATGACTATGTATATTTAATTGGACATGCTCATATCCAGAATTCCAGCACTTTGGATTTCAATATATCATAGCTGAATAATGCTAAGACTTGGATAAGCTAATCATAGGTCCAAAGAGAAGCTCTCTTACTAGTAGAAGTCGGCATCTAATAAGAAAAAAATAAACATGTTAAATCAGTTAATAGACCAAACACCCTCCACAGTGATCATATTTCTCTTTGCTGCAGATCCATCGATCTGTACCCCCTTTTCCCATTTTTGTACATGGGATTGTGGGGTCACTTCAACAGTGACCATCATCTAGAGCCAAGGTTTATGCCTTCAGGTGGCTAGCCCTTCTACAGTAGTTTTTCCACACCACATACTCACACGCACACTCACATCCATGGCCAGTTTTAGAATGTCTAATCCACCTACTGCATGTCTTTGGAATGTGGGAGGAAATGGGAGCATCTGAAGGAAACCTATGTGAACAGAGGAAGGACAGAACAGACTCTGCACAGAAGACCATGTTTTGCTGCCATTGCCTGCATGCATAGGTCAGCCATGATGTGTCTCCAGATGCTATCTGTTAGAAGAGCATTAGATTTCTAATTTTGTAACTTCCTTTTTAATTCAAGTAGCAAGGTGATAATGAAGCCAGTACCCTGCCTCCTGCTGTCCTACTTTCATGAACTCCACCAGCACATTCCTAACAGTTAGGTTCCAACATTCATCAGATGACTTCATGCATGATGACACAACCTCTTCTCAAAAGAACCAAAGAGCATGATATTCCCCAAATCATTCTCCCATACCTTTTGTTCTGTACATCCATCAGATGAGCCTGAACTGCTAGTGGTCAAAAAGGACTTGTCAAAGGATTGATAGTTTTAGTCTCAGGACTGAGGGCATACCTCACAACTGTTCCTGATTTTGCCTCGTACCTTTGCTCTGTGTCTTTATTTTTTTTTAATTTTGGGTAAACCACTGAGGATTATAGTCAGACAATAATGCTTCATACAGAGTTCAATACTTTTTATTGGTAAGAAAATGCATGTTGATACACAACCTGTTACTCTATAATTTTTAAGTGAATTAGAGTCATTTTTAAAAACTGGCCATGATTTTTTTACTTTGTCCCCCACCCCCAATTATTTTTGGTTTTGTCCCTGATTCGTGAACAAAGACATTGAGATTTATGACAAATGGTAATGGTTGCATGCAGAAATATTACATTTGCTGACTGCTTCTATACTACTTAGAGGAACA
Organism: Protopterus annectens; assembly: GCF_019279795.1. Lineage (NCBI taxonomy): Eukaryota > Metazoa > Chordata > Ceratodontiformes > Protopteridae > Protopterus > Protopterus annectens. The sequence goes on from NC_056729.1 coordinate 715,832,208, forward strand.
ATAGAAGTTCCTTATCTTACTTCCCAAAATAATTGATGTAGGGAGGTCTGAAACATGACATGGACTGTTGTTGAGAGCAAATTAGCAAAAAAAGGATCTTTAAGATATTTGCCTCAACAGCTTTGTTCACAGCCAGTAAAACTACAAGATATATTTAGCTTTGTATCTTGCAAGATAGCAAAAAAGAAATGCATGCCAGACTTAAATCACTTTAGCTAAAAACAAATCACTGTGAATGCTGCTGTGCCTGTTATATCTGGTACCAGTTACCTTGCACACCATGAAACTATTTAAATTAATAGTTGTAATTTTTGTGGTTAGGCATGATTTAGAACTGTAATTATAATTATGCCAGCAAGATAGTCTGAGACATTATGATTAGTGTTCTTAATAGGAGTATGACTATAGTAATCTTCAAAAATCTGTCAGATTCTTATAGCCAACTCGCGATTCTGAAAAATCTCTGAAAAAGTATAAACATGTTATTGTGGTACATCAAATAAAGCTGAAACACTAAAAATCTGCATGTGAAAGTAATGCACAGTGATCTTACCACATTATTGTAGGAAATAAGCTACATGACAAACTTTATTATTATTACTTTCTGTTTAATTACTAGGTAGGTACTCTGGTCTGTAGACCCTATCCTGACATGACCCAGGCCCATATGAGCACTAAACATAGAAAAGTAGCCTTATATGGTTTACATAAATTGCAGACATTCAGAAGCTCAGCCAATCCTCATGAAAAGGACCCACAATTACAATAGTATATTATTTCATAATGTGTTATGATTAAGAGACACAAAGCAAAAAAAAAAAGTACTAATGCTACAGTAACTAACAATTTGCACTAATACCACAATCCTATCCAAATGCAGTCTTCTCTTTTCTTGAACTGAACTGGGATTCAGAGATAGCATGTATAGTTTGCAGTGCAAAATATCACTGGTAATGGCCATGCAGAAGATGTGAGAATTCAAAAATATTTCTATGAAAGCGCTACTCTACCTTAGTAGTGAGTGCTAACCTTAACTTATAAAAAAAAAAAACTATCCATAACACTACCGCAAAACAAGGCAGTCTCAGACACACACACACACACAAACACACATGCATCCAAACAAACCTGTACACATATATACATACACCACTAAAACTATTACTTTACCTGACCATTATCCTAACCCTAAAACACACACAAACATACACTAAATCTATCCCTTTTCCTAATCCTTACTGTAACCCTAACGTGCAAACATTTGCACACTTACACACACACACACACACACACACACACACACACACACACACACACACACACACACACACACACACACACACACACACACTCACACACAAACACACACACACACACATCCCTAGAATACATCCCACTGACCTGTTACGACAAAGCACACAACTGATAAAATGCCTGTTCAATAAACTGGGCATTCAATCAAATAACCTTGCATTTCAAGCTGTCAACAAAAGGAATGCCCAATCAAACCAAACACGTGTAACCCACAGATAGATAGACAGACAGATAAATGCATATATGGCTTGTATTGTCAGGCTCTGGATTGCATTGCATAAGTGGAAATTCCTTAAGATTCCAAGAGCAGGCTAAGTTATTTCTTACACTTATTTCACTGAACTGCACTTCTGAAACGCTTATAATTGTGCTATACAGTTGATCTACTATATTTTTGTACTGTTATAAAGCTTTTTTTTATTGCTTCACTGCATTTATGTACTGTTTTATACTGTTTTAACATTACTTAACTGTAAACTGCTTTTTCATACTGAGAGTTGTATTTTCTGTTTGTGAGTGCTCTATCCGAGCTTTTCTGTGCATTTTTGTCTGTTACAGTTAAAAGCATTCTCGAGTCTGCTCCTTGATCTGTTTAAAACTTTCATTTAGTGGCTACAGCTGGGAACTGTAATAGTGTGCATTACTATAATTGCTTTTTTATTTAAATTACTAAAGTGTAAACTGCTTTTTCATACTGAGACTTGTATTTTCTCTTTGTGGGTGTTCTTTCTATGCTTTTAAAGTGAGGTTTCTGTGTTTTGCTCAGGTGGCACAATCTTGATAGAGGCCTGTTGTCTAGGCTGGTAGATTTGTTTGAGTTTCCTGTGTTTCTGGCAGCCATTTTCTGCTGATTGTCTTCATTATTATTGAGAGTAACAAGGCCTCCTGACCTTCTGTAGTACGAGTGATTGGGTAATAGCATGGGCTGAGTAGTAATTTGATCTTCCAACTCCTCCATTCTTACTGCTATATAAACTCTGTGTCTTATAAAGGTTCTGCTTATATTGTCAGGCTCTGGATTGCATTGCATAAGTGGAAATTCCTTAAGATTCCAAGAGCAGGCTAAGTTATTTCTTACACTTATTTCACTGAACTGCACTTCTGAAATGCTTATAATTGTGCTATACAGTTTATCTACTATATTTGTGCACTGTTAAAAAGCTTTTTTTTATTGTTTAACTGTATTTATGTACTGTTTTAAACTGTTTTAACATTACTTAACTGTAAACTGCTTTTTCATACTGAGAGTTGTATTTTCTGTTTGTGAGTGCTCTGTCCGAGCTTTTCTCTGTAGTTTTGTCTGTTTATAGTTAAAAGCATTCTCGAGTCTGCTCCTTGATCTGTTTAAAACTTTCATTTAGTGGCTACAGCTAGGAACTGTAATAGTGTGCATTACTATAATTGCATTTTTTATTTAAAATACTAAATTGTAAACTGCTTTTCATACTGAGACTTGTATTTTCTCTTTGTGGGTGTTCTTTCTATGCTTTTAAAGTGAGGTTTCTGTGTTCTGCTCAGGTGGCATAATCTTGATAGAGGCCTGTTGTCTAGGCTGGTAGTTTTGTTTGAGTCTCCTGTGTTTCTGGCAGCTATTTTCTGCTGATTGTTTTCATTATTATTGAGAGTAACAAGGCCTCCAGACCTTCTGTAGTACGAGTGATTGGGTAATAGCAGGGGCTGAGTAGTAATTTGATCTTCCAACTCCTCCATTCTTACTGCTATATAAACCCTGTGTCTTATAAAGATTCTGCTTGTATTGTCGGGCTCTGGATTGCATTGCATAAGTGGAAATTCCTTAAGATTCCAAGAGCAGGCTAAGTTATTTCTTACACTTATTTCACTGAACTGCACTTCTGAAATGCTTATAAATGTGCTATACAGTTTATCTACTATATTTGTGCACTGTTATAAAGCTTTTTTATTGTTTCACTGCATTTATGTATTGTTTTATACTGTTTTAACATTACTTAACTGTAAACTGCTTTTTCATACTGAGAGTTGTATTTTCTGTTTGTGAGTGCTCTATCCGAGCTTTTCTGTGTATTTTGTACATTCTCGAGTCTGCTCCTTGATCTGTTTAAAACTTTCATTTAGTGGCTACAGCTAGGAACTGTAATAGTGTGCATTACTATAATTGTTTTTTTATTTAAATTACTAAATTGCAAACTGCTTTTTCATACTGAGACTTGTATTTTCTCTTTGTGGGTGTTCTTTCTATGCTTTTAAAGTGAGGTTTCTGTGTTCTGCTCAGGTGGCATAATCTTGATAGAGGCCTGTTGTCTAGGCTGGTAGTTTTGTTTGAGTTTCCTGTGTTTCTGGCAGCCATTTTCTGCTGATTATTTTCATTATTATTGAGAGTAACAAGGCCTCCTGACCTTCTGTAGTAGAGTGATTGGGTAATAGCAGGGGCTGAGTAGTAATCTGATCCTTCAACTCCTCCATTCTTACTGCTATATAAACCCTGTGTCTTATAAAGATTCTGCTTGTATTGTCACGCTCTGGATTGCATTGCATAAGTGGAAATTCCTTAAGATTCCAAGAGCAGGCTAAGTTATTTCTTACACTTATTTCACTGAACTGCACTTCTGAAATGCTTATAATTGTGCTATACAGTTTATCTACTATATTTGTGCACTGTTATAAAGCTTTTTTATTGTTTCACTGCATTTATGTATTGTTTTATACTGTTTTAACATTACTTAACTGTAAACTGCTTTTTCATACTGAGAGTTGTATTTTCTGTTTGTGATTGCTCTGTCCGAGCTTTTCTGTGCATTTTTGTCTGTTACAGTTAAAAGCATTCTCGAGTCTGCTCCTTGATCTGTTTAAAACTTTCATTTAGTGGCTACAGCTGGGAACTGTAATAGTGTGCATTACTATAATTGCTTTTTTATTTAAATTACTAAAGTGTAAACTGCTTTTTCATACTGAGACTTGTATTTTCTCTTTGTGGGTGTTCTTTCTATGCTTTTAAAGTGAGGTTTCTGTGTTTTGCTCAGGTGGCACAATCTTGATAGAGGCCTGTTGTCTAGGCTGGTAGATTTGTTTGAGTTTTCTGTGTTTCTGGCAGCCATTTTCTGCTGATTGTCTTCATTATTATTGAGAGTAACAAGGCCTCCTGACCTTCTGTAGTACGAGTGATTGGGTAATAGCATGGGCTGAGTAGTAATTTGATCTTCCAACTCCTCCATTCTTACTGCTATATAAACTCTGTGTCTTATAAAGGTTCTGCTTATATTGTCAGGCTCTGGATTGCATTGCATAAGTGGAAATTCCTTAAGATTCCAAGAGCAGGCTAAGTTATTTCTTACACTTATTTCACTGAACTGCACTTCTGAAACGCTTATAAATGTGCTATACAGTTTATCTACTATATTTGTGCACTGTTATAAAGCTTTTTTATTGTTTCACTGTATTTATGTATTGTTTTATACTGTTTTAACATTACTTAACTGTAAACTGCTTTTTCATACTGAGAGTTGTATTTTCTGTTTGTGAGTGCTCTGTCCGAGCTTTTCTGTGCATTTTTGTCTGTTACAGTTAAAAGCATTCTCGAGTCTGCTCCTTGATCTGTTTAAAACTTTCATTTAGTGGCTACAGCTAGGAACTGTAATAGTGTGCATTACTATAATTGTTTTTTTATTTAAATTACTAAATTGCAAACTGCTTTTTCATACTGAGACTTGTATTTTCTCTTTGTGGGTGTTCTTTCTATGCTTTTAAAGTGAGGTTTCTGTGTTCTGCTCAGGTGGCATAATCTTGATAGAGGCCTGTTGTCTAGGCTGGTAGTTTTGTTTGAGTCTCCTGTGTTTCTGGCAGCTATTTTCTGCTGATTGTTTTCATTATTATTGAGAGTAACAAGGCCTCCAGACCTTCTGTAGTACGAGTGATTGGGTAATAGCAGGGACTGAGTAGTAATTTGATCTTCCAACTCCTCCAGTCTTACTGCTATATAAACCCTGTGTCTTATAAACATTCTGCTTGTATTGTCGGGCTCTGGATTGCATTGCATAAGTGGAAATTCCTTAAGATTCCAAGAGCAGGCTAAGTTATTTCTTACACTTATTTCACTGAACTGCACTTCTGAAATGCTTATAAATGTGCTATACAGTTTATCTACTATATTTGTGCACTGTTATAAAGCTTTTTTATTGTTTCACTGCATTTATGTATTGTTTTATACTGTTTTAACATTACTTAACTGTAAACTGCTTTTTCATACTGAGAGTTGTATTTTCTGTTTGTGAGTGCTCTGTCCGAGCTTTTCTGTGCATTTTTGTCTGTTACAGTTAAAAGCATTCTCAAGTCTGCTCCTTGATCTGTTCTTTCATTTAGTGGCTACAGCTAGGAACTGTAATAGTGTGCATTACTATAATTGTTTTTTTTATTTAAATTACTAAATTGCAAACTGCTTTTTCATACTGAGACTTGTATTTTCTCTTTGTGGGTGCTCTTTCTATGCTTTTAAAGTGAGGTTTCTGTGTTCTGCTCAGGTGGTATAATCTTGATAGAGGCCTGTTGTCTAGACTGGTAGTTTTGTTTGAGTTTCCTGTGTTTCTGGCAGCCATTTTCTCCTGATTGTCTTCATTATTATTGAGAGTAACAAGGCCTCCTGACCTTCTGTAGTACAAGTGAATGGGTAATAGCAGGGGCTGAGTAGTAATATGATCTTCCAACTCCTCCATTTTTACTGCTATATAAACCCTGTGTCTTATAAAGGTTCTGCTTGTATTGTCAGGCTCTGGATTGCATTGCATAAGTGGAAATTCCTTCAGATTCCAAGAGCAGGCTAAGTTATTTCTTACACTTATTTCACTAAACTGCACTTCTGAAATGCTTATAATTGTGCTATACAGTTGATCTACTATATTTTTGCACTGTTATAAAGCTTTTTTTATTGTTTCACTGCATTTATATACTGTTTTATACTGTTTTAACATTACTTAACTGTAAACGGCTTTTTCATACTGAGAGTTGTATTTTCTGTTTGTGAATGCTCTATCCGAGCTTTTCTGTGCAATTTTTGTCCGTTACGGTTAAAAGCATTCTCGAGTCTGCTCCTTGATCTGTTTAAAACTTTCATTTAGTGGCTACAGCTAGGAACTGTCATTTTTCACACCCACCCTCCCTAGTGTTGTGTGTTCTTATACTTGGTGGCTTTGCAGTTGCCCACCCATACTGTATATTTGATCTGTGACACTCCTCCCAGTCTAGTGTCATTAGTTCACTCAATCTAATAGAGAACATTTGTGAAGGCCAACCCACTCAGATTCTTAATGTTGAATTAACCCACTCAGATTCTTAACGTTGAATTAGCTTTCTCCATTTCCACTTTACTTGAAAAAAAAATTCTAAGCTTGCTTCCCCCCTTTCTTGTGGCAGGTCAGATATGGATTTGCTGTGTCCAGGACTGTTTGTGAGCTCCTAAGCCCCTGCCCCCCCACTTAAGTGGGGTTAAACTATTCCTGGCGCTATAAAGTCTGTTCTTCAAAATTTCCCTTGCAACTAGCCAGCTTTTTAGTTTTAGCACTCATCTGTTTCTTTGATCTCAGCACTTGTTCAGAACTCATTGTAAGCACTAAATAAGTTACAAATTACTACAGCACTCAACTTTCCTCACTTGTCTAGAGGAAAACAGTTTTTAGCACTTAATAAATAAGCACATATTCAGGCATGTCTAAAGGTCAGCTCCCGGTGTTTTCTCCTGTCTACCTGATGAATCTGGGCATCTTAGGACAATGCAGCAACTGCCTCATGTACACAGACAACCCACTCCTCCTACCACCCAACACTACGACCTGTGAGAGATGCACTTATATAGCCAAACTGGAAGCAAAGTTCTCTTCACCAAAGACTGGCCTAGACAGTCAAGAGGAGAAGGTAAACACTTGCACCGCACCACTCTCATCACATAGTCCCTCAAAACCTACACCACCAAAACACACACACAGAACCACAAAACACACACCTACTTTCATGGAGGATCTCAGTACAAATCTTCCCAAACAACAGAGACCTCCAAAGCAGAAATGCAAGCAATCTCCACCCCCCCCAACACAACCCAAATGACACATAGCCCACATACTCAGTGTGCCACTCAACTATAGCCCATAAGGCATAACGTACCCAACACTCTAGCCATAGGTGACTCTATAGTCAGGCACACTGATGTTCCACTCACCAGGCTAAACCAGGAAAAAGTTACTGTCAGCTGCCTGTCAGGTGCCAGGATCCGCCACATAATGCATGCACTCAGGTCACTCCACAACAAGTACAAATATGACTCTGTCATTGTCCATGTTGGTGTGAATGACCTGAGACATACCTCCCTGGACTACATGAAAAGAGACATGGAGGAGCTCTCCGATCATGTAGCCCAGGCCGGTATGACTCTAGCCCTGTGTAGCATCCTGCCATCACCCAGAATGACACCACAGTACAAGGACAAAATGATTGACTTTAACAATTGGCTAAGCTTCTGGTGTCATTCTAAGGGAATCCAGTATCTGTTTGCCTGGGATGACATGATCGACAGACCATGCTGCTTTGCCAGAGATGGCCTGCACCTGTCGCCCTTGGCATTCTGGATACTGGCAAAGGCTCTTGCCACCCCTATAGTGCCTTTTTTAGGCAAGGTTCAAATGACAAATTCACCACCGTAACAGGTACAAGCAAGCAAAATCTGAGGGTAATGCTACTCAATGCTAGAAGTCTAAATCTCAAAATGCACTCACTTGAGGCACTCCTTAAAATGGAGAACACTGACATCTGTGCAGTGACAGAGACCTGGTTCAAGGCTCCAGAGAGCACCTCTACATTACCAGGCTATAATTCATACCACACCTTTCGGCCACCAAACCCGGACTGAAACACTAAAGGTGGAGGCATGGCCATATTCATTAAGGATATCCACACCTCCAAGCTAGTTGCTCAGCATAATGCATCCGAGATTGTCCAAGTTCAACTAACTCTGGACAAAACCGCTATCCAGACTGTAGCTTGCTACAGACCCCCCACTATGCCCCAGGATTCCCACTCCTCTTTTCTTAATACACTGGAAAATATTAAGGTACAACCCAACACTAATAATGGGTGATTTCAACTACCCTACCATTAACTGGGAAAACTACTCATGTACCAACTCTTTTGCTCATCGTTTTCTGGAAATCATCAATTTCAATGCTTTGGATCAACTTATCCACACCCCCACCAGGGGCAGCAATATCCTAGACCTGGTCAACACCAACATGGGTGACCGGTGTTCCACACCAGATGTCAGCACCTCATTGGTCAGATCTGACCACAAGCTAATCACCCTAGACATCCGCATCCCGCTCCCACCCCCATTAGGAAAACAACCATAAAAAATGTATCCAAAGCCAACTTCACGCTTCTTAAGACAGAAGTGGCAAACTTCATGACACCCATGCAGATGGACAATAGAGGTACGACTGCTGAATCCTACACAAATGCACTTTATAAGCACTTACATGAGTGCATGGATCGTGCTATCCCTAACAGAACCAAGATGCTATCCTCCAAAAAAAGGAAGTCAATCTGGTGGTCTTATGCCATAAACAAACTCTTCAACAGAAGAAAGAAACTGTTGCAAAAAAGAGTAAAGTCCCATGATTGGAGGAACTCCCTGGTCAGCCTCAGCAAGAAGCTGAGATCCCTCATAAAATCCTCCAAAGCTAGTTAAGAAAACAAAATTGGCACTGATTCTAAACACAACCACAAAGCATTCTATAGCTATGTCAAAAATCTCAATGGCAACACTCAGATCTGCTCTGAGTTACAGCACAATGACACTAAATATACAGAATCAACTGATATTGCCAACATCCTGGCAGATAGGATCAGTGTTAACTTTACCTTCCTCTCACCCCCTAAAGGGCCCATCTTTATACCGGAAGAATACAAAGTTCCTGTAATCATGGCTGCACAGGTAAAAACTTCACTCTCCAAAGTCATCCATGTGACCTGACAACATCCCAGGCTGCCTTCTACATGAACTAAAGAATGAACTGGCACCCCACCTAAGTACCATGTTCAATCATAGCCTCACCTCATGCTTTGTACCCATTGAATGGCGCACCATGACAGTTATCCCACTCCCCAAATGGGGGGGCAACAACAGACCCTGGGAACTACCGCCCCATTAGCCTGATGAGCCTCATCTGCAAGGCCATGGAACATACCATCATGGAACTCATAAACAAAGACATTGGAGATCTCCAAACTCTGGACCCCACACAGTTTGGGTTTGTAAAAGGCATATCATGTCTCCTAAACCTGATAGACTTCTTTGAAGTAGTCACCAAAGCCATAGATGAGGGTAAGGTGGTTCACACAGCCTATCTAGATCTCGCCAAGGCATTCATTACCATCCTCCACTCTGGAATTATAGATAAACTCACTAAACTAGGTATAAATCCCTATGTCACAAGATGGGTTACCAACTGACTTACTGACAGAACCCACACCGTGAAAGTAGCAGACTCCAAATCAGACTTCAGACCAGTGACAAATGGAGTACCACAAGGTTCAGTCCTGGGTCCTCTCCTGTTTGGTATCTACTTCTCTGAAGTACAGGCTAACACAGAAGGTCTTTGGCTAACTAAATTTGCAGATGACTGCAAACTAGGAGCCATAATTGAAACTCCTAATGATGTGGACATCCTACAAAAGGGCCTCAATGAGACAGATGCCTGGTGCCAAAGACATGGTCTCAAGCTCAATGCCAAAAAGTGCATTGTCATCCCCTTTGGTAAAAACTCTGTACCCATGAACTACCACACAGGCGGTAGTCTACTTAACACCGAAAGTGTGATAAGAGACCTTGGGACACAGGTGGACAGTAGTCTCTCGTTTGATAATCACATCGCCACAGTGGTCAGAAAAATCCTTCTACGTGGCACACCTCATCACAAAAGGTTTCTCATCCAGAAAAAAAGAGGTCATTGTTCCCCTCTACTCATCACTCATTAGACCCATTATAGAGTACAACACCCCTTTTGGTAAGTACCTCACAAGACATCTACAACAACTGGAAAGGCCACAAAAATACCTCACAAAGAGGATTACTGGCCTCAAACAGTTGCCTTACGCAGACCGTCTCAAAAAACTCCAGCTTTAGTCCGTCGCATATCGCCTACTCAGAGGCAATCTCTGCCTAATATACAAAGCTATGTCAAACCCAGAGCTGTTGGACATGCTCCACTTAAAGAAATCCCAATCCCTCCAAGCTACACGCTCTAGGGACCTAAACCTTGTCACCACAATAAACAGAACATACTGGAGGGATAGATTCCTGTCCCAGAGACTTCCCATACTCTGGAACAGGCTACCCATCTATGTCAAGCAAAGTTCTTCATTAGCACTCTTCAAGAAAAATCTTGATGATTGAATGGGAAATAGGATATTCACCCTGGGGATCACCTCTGTGGCTCTGCTCGACAGGGGCACAGGAAAATAATTTTCTTGGATGGCGAAAGCCAGGGTACCTTTTTTGGCTAAACTTATATAGGCCCTAGGGCCAATAGCCTAGTACCTACCTATGAACCTATGAACCTAACTGGAACCTTAGTTTGAGAGACAGCCTTACAGAACTATCTTCAAGTTATAGAGCTGAGTATATTTTCTGTGTTATTCTGTATTATAGAGCTAAATTGTCTGCTTGATATCTGTGTCTTACTGCTCTGCAAATCTATAGAAAACAGTATATATATTTTTTTATAATTTGCACATTCCTTACATCTGTGTTGAAACTGCTCCCCCACCCCCCCTCCCTATTCTTGGTTGTAGTTTAAATTTGGTAGCTTTTGCAGTGCCCACCCCACTGTAGATTTGATCTAAGACACTCCCCCAGGACACCTCTTTACCGTATTCTACCTAATAAACCCTTTCTGCACTTGCTTTTAGTCCTTTTTAATTTAATTACATTTTCCAAACTGTGTGGACTAATATTGCTACATATTCAAGTGTGCCAGCTTGCACTGCATGAGAATTGTATTTACTACTGCTTTTGCTACTTTTCTAAAAAAAAAATCTTCTGCTTTTACTGTACTTGTGTTTCTTCCTACTTTATTTTGCTTTTGCGTCATCTTAAACGTTCTCAATTGTATTTATTACTGCTTGGTGTAACTCATTCTAAGCCTTTTAGTTTAAACACTTGGGCTTCAGACCAGTTGTTTTACATTGAGAGGGTTTGTGGTCTGCACTGTAGTGGCAGAACAGGTAGCTTACATCCCTCTAAGTTGGGAACTGCTGATTGAGGGCTCAGTGTCTGTTATTCTAAAAGTATATTAATTCTGGTTTAAGCACTTGGGCTTTCAGGCCAGTTATTTTACATTAAGAGGGTTTCGTGGTCTGCACTCTTGTGGGAGGAGAGGCTGGACTCTGCCCTTCTGAGCTGGGAATTTCTGGTTGAAGGCTTATAGTGCATGCATATCTGAATTTCTTCTTACTGAAATTGGTACACCTTGTTTGCTGTAGCATAGACTAGATCCAGGCCTGCTGAATCTAGCTTTGTTTGTATAACTTGAGCACTAATCCAGGCATTATTTAAAGTATTCAGTTGTATTTATTACTGCTTGGTAGTAACTTGGTTAAAGTGTAGCTATCATTCTAAGTCTTTTGGATTAAGCGCTTGGGCTTCAGACCAGTTGTTCTACATTAGGAAGGTTTGTGGCATGCACTGTGGTGGCAGGACAGGTAGCTTTCATCCTTCTAAGTTGGGAACTGCTGATTGAGAGCTCAGTGTCTGTTATTCTTAAAGTGTATTAGCTCTGGTTTAAGCACTTGGGCTTCAGGCCAGTTATTTTACATTAAGAAGGTTCGTGGTCTGCACTCTTGTGGGAGGAGAGGCTGGACTCTGCCCTTCTGAGCTGGCAATTTCTGGTTAGAGGTTTATAGTGCCTGAATATTTGAACTGTATCTTACTGAAATTGGTATACCTTGTTTGTTGTAGCATAGACTAGATCCAGGCCTGCTGAATCTAGCTTTGTTTGTATGCTTGTTATTTCCCTGAACGCTAATTCCACCTAAACGCGCCTTCTCAGCTTCTGTGGATCCCTAGTGATATCTGCATTGCTTACTGTACTTATTTCCTTGCTTCACTTGAAAGAAAGTTACTGTTTGTCGTTTTTGCATTTAAGTTACCTGTAACACATTGCACTTGTTACCTGGCACTTGCTCACTAAAGCAATTATAAGTCAGCACTAAAAATTAAAAGCACTACACCCTCGCCCCCATTGGCCCTTGTTTTCAATTATAAAGGAATTCCCAATATTATTCTAGCATGTCCAAAGGTCAGTTGTCAATATCCTCTCCGGTCCAGCTGGTGAATATGGGAATCTTGAGGCAATGTTACAACTGCCTCATGTACACAGACAACCCTCTCCTCCTCCCAACAAATTCCAACACATGTGAGAGATGCAACCATATAGCCAAACTGGAGGCTAAGCTCTCTCAACTCAGTACTGGCATAACCAGTCAGGAGGAGAAGGAAACCACACTCACTACAATTCCAGTCTCACATAGACCTACCACGACAGCAAACCAAACACATAATCACACAAAAACATACTCGGAGGCTCTAAATAAAGATCTGCCTAAGCAGCAGAGACCTCCAAAGCAGACACCCAAGCAACCGCTACCCCAAAACAAAACACGTGCAACACATATCTCACAAAGCCAGTGTGCGAACAGTCACAGCCCTTAAGGCTAAACAACACACCTGATACACTTGTAATAGGTGACTATCGTCAGGCACACTGACATCCCGCTCACCAGGCTGAACAAGGAGAAGGTCACGGTGAGCAGCCTGTCTGGCGCTAGGATCCGCCACATAACACAAGCACTCAGGTCACTCCAAGGCAAGTACAAATATGACTCAGTCATTGTCCATGCTGGTGTGAATGACCTGAGACGTACCTCCCTGAACTACATGAAAAGAGACATAGAGGAGCTCTCTGAGCATGTAGCCCAGGCTGGTAGGACCCTGACCTTGAGTAGCATCTTACCCTCACCAAGAATGATGCCACAATATGAAGACAAGATGATCAATTTCAACAATTGGCTTAAGTATTGGTGTCATTCAAAGGGGATCCAATGCCTGTCAGCTTGGGATGATATGCACGACAAGCCACGATGCTTTGCTAGGGACGGCTTGCACCTGTCACCCCTGGGCTTTGGAATATTGGCAAAGGCTCTTGCTGCCCCCATATTGCCTTTTTTAGGCAAGGCTCAAAAGACAAACCCACCTCCATAGGTATCACAAGGGATAAGAAACTAAGAGTAATGCTACTCAATGCTAGAAGTCTAAACCTCAAGATGCACGACGAAACTCTCCTTAGCATGGAGAACATCGATATCTGTGCAGTAACAGAAACCTGGTTCAGGACTCCCGAGAGCACCCCAGCACTACCAGGTTATACCTCATACCATGCTTTTCGGCCCCAAAACTTGGACCGAACCACAAAAGGAGGGGAGTATCGATATTCGTCAAAGATACCCACACCTCCAGGTTAGTGGCAAAGCACGAAGCATCAGAGACTATCCATGTGCAACTAACAGTGGGTAAAACTGCCTTCCAGTTTATAGCCTGCTACAGACCACCCTCCCAAACCCAGGAACCCCACTCGGCCTTCCTGAGAACACTGGAAAATATGAAGGTCTCTCCAACACCATTATATTGGGCGACTTCAACTACCCAAACATAGATTGGGAGCATTACTCTAGCTCCAACACCTTGCCCAAAGGTTCCTAGAATTCATAAACTCAAATGCTATGGAACAACTTGTTACCACTCCCACAAGAGGGAAAACATACTGGACCTGATCATCACCAACATGGGGACTCTATGCTCCAGACCAGAAGTGTATCCCTCACTGGTAAGATCAGACCATAAACTGATCTCACTGGATATTCACATCCTGACCCCACCCCTGCCCAGAAAACCACAGTGAAAAACTTCTAAAGCAAATTTCACACTCCTCAAAACTGAGGTGGAATCCTTCAAAGCCCCCGGGCCTGTGGAAAATACGGCCCAGACCACAGAATCATTTATAAATGCATTCTATGAACACCTTCAGGAATGCATGGATCATGCAATCCCAAATAAAACCAAGACCCAATCCTCCAAAGGCAGACGACCTGTCTGGTGGACCCCAGCCATAAACAAACTATACAATAGAAGGAGGAAGCTACTACATGATAGAGCAAAATCCCAAAAAGGGAAGGCATCTCTGATCAGTATTAGCAGAGGACTAAGGGCACTCATAAAATCGCCAAAGGCCAGCTTCGAGAGACAAATTGCACAGGACACTAAAGATAATCACAAGGCTTTCTTTAGTTATGTTAGGAACCTGGGTGGGAATTCCCAGATATGCTCAGAATTAGTCCAAAATGACAAAAAATACACTGATCCCACAGACATTGCCAACATCCTAGCTGACAGGTTCAGCGCAAACCCCGCCACCCAAGGGCAAAAATCTATCCCCGCCGGGTGCTGCCCCCGACATCTCAGATGCTCAGGTGGGAGCCGTCTCCAAAGAAACAACACAGCATCAATGGGACCAGACAGTGTCCCAGGCTGCGTCCTACATGAACTCCAAGAAGAGCTAAACCCAAACATAAAACTACTGTTCAATCTCAGCCTTACTACAGGATATGTACCCAAAGAGTGGCGTACAGCAACAGTGGTCCCTCTCCACAAAGGTGGTGCCTCAACGGACCCTGGAAACTATCGCCCCATAAGCCTGACTAGCTTGGTCTGCAAAGCTATGGAAAGGATCATCATGGACCTCATAAAAAGATATTGGGGACCTACAGACACTGGATCCTACCCAGTTTGGCTTTGTTAAGGGCAGATCCTGCCTCTTAAACCTGGTTGACTTCTTTGAAGCAGTCACCAAGGCCATTGACGAAGGGAAGGTGGTCCACACAGCCTATCTGGACCTCGCAAAGCCTTCGATACAATACCCCACTCAGGCATTATAGATAAGCTCACCAGCTTAAATATAAACCCTATGTCACTAGATGGGTTGCAAACTGGCTCAAGGACAGAACCCACATGGTTAGAATTGCTGGAGCCATGTCAGACTCCAAACCAGTTACAAGTGGCGTCCCACAAGGCTCAGTCCTGGGACCTCTCTTGTTTGGTATATATTTCTCGGAGGTACAGGCCAACACGGAAGGACTGTGGCTGACCAAGTTCGCAGATGACTGCAAACTGGGTGCCATAATCGACTCTCCAGCCGACACAAGCATCCTCCAAAAGGGCCTCATAGAAACAGACAACTGGTGCCAGAGCCATGGCCTCAAGCTAAATGCCAAAAAGTGTATAGTCATCCCTTTGGCAAAACAAAGTGCCCACAAATTACCACATAGGTGGTAATCCATTAAGTACAGAAGAAGTCATTAGGGACCTGGGGACCCAAGTTGATAGCAATCTCTCATTTGACAACCACGTGGCCAAAGTGGTTAGAAAAACATTTTATATAGCCCACCTAATCATGAAGGGATTCACATCTAGATTAGGGGAGGTCATCGTGCCTCTTTACTCATCCCTCAACAGGCCCATAATCAAGTACAATGCCCCTTTTGGGATGTACCTTACCAAACACCTGCAGCAACTGGAAAGACCCCAAAAGTACCTCACCAAGAGGATCAAAGGGCTCAAACAGATGCCATATGCTGCCCGGTTAAAGAAACTCCAGCTCTACTCAGTGGCATACCACCTGCTCAGAGATGACCTGTGCCTGACGTATAAGGCCATGTCCAACCCGGAATTAAGGGACATGCTGCACCTCAAAAAATCCAAATCCCATCGAGCTACACTCGAGAGACTTGAACCTCAGCACTGAAATAAATAGGACATGCTGGAGGGACAGATTCATAACCCAGAGGCTCCCTTCACTATGGAATAAAATCCCAGTCCAGGTTAGGCAGAGTCCCTCATTGACTCTCTTCAAGAGGAATCTTGATGAGTGGATGGGAGATCATAGGTTTACCCCGGGTATCACTTCTGTGTCACTGTTAGACAGAGGCACAGTATACTAACCTCGAAAAAGGGCATAGCAAAATTAATTTAAAATGGGTGGCGAAAGCCAAACATACTCTGGCTAGGCTTATAAATGCCCTAGGGCAGATAGCCTAGTATGAACCTATGAACCTATGAACCTATATGTATGTATGCATGTGTGGATACATACACACACAAATGCCCGCACACACACACACACACACACACACACACACACACACACACACACACACACACACACACACACACACAGACACACACATAGGGATGTTCATCTACTTGCCTAATTATTCTTTGTGCAGATTGCTGCTGGCTCAATTACTTCCAATCCAGGCTGACACTTTTTTTTTATTTCTATCTGCTGTTGCTTCCTTTTGTTTTGTTGCTAAATTGGAAAGCTGCATGTTGTTGAGCTGCTAGCAGTTCACTACAGAGTTTGTCTTCTAACATCCATCCATGATTAAGCAGGTAAATGTGGTGGGTGCTGTTTTAGAAATTAAAATTAAATTTTTTGATGGTTTGCAGGGCATTTTTCTCATACTTTCAGCAGTGTGAATTAGTTATTTTGTTAGTAATTTGAAATGTTGGGACCCACTACAGTGAGTCCTGAAACTTGGAGACTGAATAGCCAAAAATGGACTTACATATACTAAGTCTGAGATGTTCATTTCCAGGTATATATATATATATATATATATATATATATATATATATATATATATACACACATACATACATAAGCAAAAAAGCAAGTTAAGCTCGATAAACAAAATTACTATATCACTCAACAAAACAAATACAGTACCAAACCGCAAAAATTCTGGGCAACAATAAATAACATTCTATAACCCGGAAGAACCACCACTCCCGCACGCAATATAACAGGTACAGACCTGAACATAGCCTCCAGCTTTAATAACTATCTCACCTCCTCAATACTCAAACTCTTAAACAATATCACTTCCACCAACACCTCACAACCACCTCAGGCCCAAATCAATACCATACCTTTCACACTTAAGTCTGTTCCTACTTCTACTATCCAAAAGCTCCTACCAAACTCAAACTAACCACCCTTGTAGCATATAATCTTCCTGCCAAATACCTCCAAATTGCATCCACAGCTATAGCCTATCCCATTTTACTTCTAATAAATAGATCCATCAATGTACACACCGTTCCACTCCTGTGCAAAACCTCATATATCATACCACTCCACAAAGGTGGCCTCTCCCTAGACCTTTCCAGCTATCGACCAATTGCAATTCTCTCACCCCTCTCTAAGATCCTAGAAAGATGTGTTCATCACCAGTCTCTCCTGTCTCCTCACCAACAACCTTCTCTCCTCAACCTAACACAGATTTCACCCATCCCACAGCACCACCACTGCCCTACTCAAATTCACTAATACTATAAACTCCCACAGGAATCTAGGTCAATTTGTCTCAGCTACCTTCTTAGATTTATACAAGGCATTTGACACAGTCTCACATAATAAACTACTGTCTTGTCTCTCTGACCTCACTCTTAACAACTCCACCCTCCCCTGGTTTAAAAGCTATTTAGATAACCTCCAGCAATCTGTCAAAGGGCATAACTCTCTATGCCCCCCTCACTCCCAACCTCCTTAGGCATGCCGCAAGGATGAATCCTTGGACCCCTTCTTTTTAATATCTTCACAAGCCAACTCCATTCAGCTATCTCTAAAGCCAACATAGTCCAATACGCTGACGACACAACTCTCATATGCTCTGCACCCAACATTCAACTTCTCTAACAAAAAGCCTAACAAGCCTTCTGTGAAATAGAGAACAGCTCACAACTCATACTAAATCCCAAGAAAACACAACTAATGCTATTCCACTCTACTAAAACGAGCAACCTTACCTTCTCTATACTCTCCACCAGCAAAACCCAAATCGCCCCGGTCACTGAGGCTAAACTCGTAGGAGTTACCATTGACCAGCAACTCACATTCACAAAGCACACATCAACAACCATCACTAAAGTCCACAAAAAGCTGGGTTCCCTCTATCGCTGTAAAAATGATCTAACCACCGAATCTCGAATTGCAATAGCCAGGACCCACCTCCTATCTACTCTACTTTATGCATCTCCAATTCTAACTAATGTTTACAAAAGTGGCATTAATAAACTTTCCATCTGTTACAACAAGATTGCTAGATTTACTACCAATGCCAAATCACAATCCCACCACTGCCTTTCCCAACAGGCCTTGCACTGGCTTGAATTTCCGAACCTATTAAGGTACCATCAACTCAGCCTTGCTCATCTAATTCTGTACTATCCCAACAAAACTCCTGACCTGACTGGCATGCTGAACTTCTACAATTCAAATAGACAACTTTCGTCCTCCAACAAAGCCTTAATTGAAACCATCACATGCAAAAACAACTCCAGGGAATCACTCTTTGCCCATGAAATAGCAAAAATATGGAACGACCTTTCCCCTGACCTCAGACTACAAAACTCCACACCCTCCTTCATGTGTGTGTGTGTGTGTGTGTGTGTGTGTGTGTGTATATATATATATATATATATATATATATATATATATATATATATATATATGTGTGTGTGTGTGTGTGTGTGTGTGTGTGTGTGTGTGTGTGTGTGTGTATGTGCATGTGCATGTGTGTATGTGTATATACAGACACACACACACATATATATATATATATATATATATATATATATATATATATATATATATATATATATATATATATATATATATACATATATATATGTGTGTGTGTGTGTGTGTATGTGTATATGTGTGTATGTGTATGTATGTGTATGAATCTATGTATATATTTGTATATATGTGTATATGCTCTTACATGTATATTTGCTTGAATGTATATATGGAAAACTTAAACATTTATATACGCTTATTCACTTGTGAAATATCTTGCAATGCTCTACCAGGTTCTTATCTACTCTCATTGTATATTTTGTACACTTGTATTTTCTACCAAAAGAGGGAATATCCTCTTATTGTATACTAATGGCTGTATAGTCTGCAATCTGTATGCTACTACTCTCTAATGTCTCTTTTGTAAATTTTTCTTCTCTCTGTAAACTTATGGAGTTTTTCTCCCCAGGACCCCACTGAAAAAGGACATTTGTTGTCCAGTCGGACTATCCTGGCAAATAAATGTTAAATAAAATAAATAAATAAGTGGGCTCCTATTCTTTCCTTTTATTTTCTTCATTCAGAAATTAATATTTATTTTCAGTGGAAGTGCTGTAGCTGTAGGATAATTTTAGTAATACATGAATGTATTTATGCTATAAAAAGTTTTTTTGGCTTTTCCTGGTTAGGGGTCACCACAGCAGAACTCTGATCCACTCATGATTGGCAGTGGATTTTTATGGTGCAGAGTTGCCAGCTCGACACCCAACCTTCAAAGAAGGCATGCCCATTCACACTCATACCTACCTGCATGTCTTTAGCGTCACTCAACCACGGGGAGGACATGCAGACTCCACACAGAAGGTGCTCCAACTGAGAATCAAACTAGAGAACCTCTTGTTGTGAGGCAACAACACTAACCGCTGCACCACTACGGCATGTATATTATATTATATTATATTATATTATATTATATTATATTATATTATATTATATTATATTATATTATATTATAGTATATTAAATTATTGTATACTCTTTGCTGCTTCTTCTCAGATCTGGATCATAGTCAAATGGGGCCCTAGGAAGGGGACTGGACCAACCACCCCAGCCAGTCTGGTGTCCCATTACTCATCTTTCTCCCTCCTTTTGCCATATAAACTGCTCAGAACTGTCAGTGTGCATACTATTTTTTTCTTTACTTTTGAAATGAAGGTAGAGTTATGGATTTAATTTAAAAATGTTCTTTAAATATCCTTTGTTGACCAGGTTAGTCCCACTAGGCTAGTTACATATTTCAGGGAGACCCTTGGTGGTAATTTAAAACTTTTAACTTAGATATCCTTTGTTGTCTGGGTTAGTCCCATGAGGCTAGTGACATCTTTTCAGAGGAGATCCTTGGTGATATTTATTCTACTAGAGGAAATTTGGCAAGGTCATTGAAGAACTTCCTTCTACTCTTTTTGATAGCTGAAACGGATGTAAAATATCTCACAGCACCTACTATTAATACAGACAGATGGGGGCCTCACTTTAACAAATTATCCAAAGGACAAAACACTGAAGAGTACAACCCCCCCCCCACAAAGAGCACTGCAGTATCGGCAATCCATCCACGCAATGTGGGAGTAGAGCCCAGAGTGTTCTGTACCAAAGGCACGTATGCTACCTAGTGTGGTACTAACACTGCTTTAAAATTTTATAGCTAAGATACTGACTGCCATTTGTTAAACAAAATAGTTGCACATTGATAACAGATTTAGCATGAGTAACAGTAAATTTCTATTTAACATAAGGAATAGTAAACTTCTCATCCCTTGAAGCTCACATACTTTGAAAAAGCACTGAAACTCACATTCCTTGAAAACACACTACTGTAATTTTGAAGACTTTTTTTCCATTAAGCAATGAAATAAAATGCATGAATGAATAAGATGAAAATTACCCATTTCACATCTAAGTGAGTAGTCTGGTAGGTAGTATAGATGATTAATGCTCTTGTCTCCTGTAGCTAAGGTAAGGTTTTCAGACTGAACAAGCCAAATAACTAACCTGCCATCCCTAACTACGGCATTTCACACACACACACACACACACACACACACACACACACACACACACACACACACACACACACACAAACACACATGGCTGAGAAGAGTAATACCTGGAATGCTTGTTGTTTATGAGTAATACTTCTCTGGTCCAATGTAGTCTATGGTAACACAGCCCAGTGGAAAAGGGTGCATCTTACAGAAGTGAAGTGCGGAAACAAGAAGCCTGAAAAAGCATTTAAGTATCATGCATTCCTCTACGTACATCTTACATGACATAAAAATGTGTTTTGCTTTTAATGAAAACTTAAATGCTTTGGCAACCTTCAGTGCCCCCACCCCCCAAGCCAGCGGGTCCTATGCAACTGCCTAGGTTGCCTAGTGCTGGATCCGGCACTGCTTCTTCCTGCTCTTCAAGGTGTAGCACTACATGTGTATATGTTCAGCAGGGGTGGGGAGCACAGAGAAAGGGACATATCTATATCACAGAACAATGCACATAATCAGCACACCTGTCCTAACACAGATAACAAAACTAACATGGTAGGGTGCAGCAGAAGTAAGGTTGCATCAAATTTACATTAAGATGAGTTTTGGCCCACTCACTTAAGGGGTAGAGGTTCTGTCAGTTCCACCAATGCTGTAAGTAATTATTATATTTCAGAATATCTTAGACTTTAAAAAATACTTAATGAGTTTAATACCAATAAAATGGGACTCCTGTTTTGATGTCAATATGCATAGCTTTCTTTCTAGCAAATGTTGAAGTCTACTATTAGTTTCTTGTGGCTTGAATGCTACTCTTAAATTCTAGGTGATACTGCCATTTATACATTTTAGAACCTATATGCTCCAAATCTGCAAGGGTCCGAATTTAACAGATTGTGCTGTCCCAAGAAAGAAAATGTACACATTAGATCCCACCCTCATGGTGCAAAATTACACAGAAGCAAATGGTGAATGGTATGATTTTGCAATCAAAGCTATACTTTTACTAGATGTCCAATGTGCTGGCCATTGCACCACAGAGCCACCACTAAATGGTGTCTGGAATGTCAGCCAAGTGCAAACACAGCAGTTGACTGCAGTGAGATTAGAACCACCTACCCAACTAAGTATACCAAATAGAGAACTCAGTATTTAATGCAAGTGCCACAGCATGGTTCCTTGCTATCACTTTGAAAGCTGAGAGACTAAGAAGTATGACTTAGATTATTCAGAAAGGCTTTAGGAACTCGCATTATATTTTGTTTCTTGTAGATCACTTAGAGATGACCTCTGCCTTGTCTATGAGGAAATGTTTGATCCATTTCTGTTCGAAAGAGTTCAGTATGCACTGTTGGGGAGCTAACCTCAAAACAAACCTATGAAAGATCTCTGTGGTGTTGTGGGTTAATGCAATGGGCTGTAATTGAGAGGGTCCTGGGTTCAAAACTTGGCAGAGGTGTTCCTTTTTAGGCTTATTCACGCTGAGCTGAACAGAGGAGGAGCACTCACCACAACTCTGATCTGTGATGCATAACAATAAGTATCCTGTTTACTTGCTTATTTTTACTAGTTATTACTTAGCCTTACCATTTGTGGCACTTTTTATTGTCTTCTGCCTAATTTATGCTGTCTTTTATTGCTATAAACTAATCTGCACTGTTGTACTGCAATTTTCTGCTTTACTGGACCTGTTAAACCAATTTTGTTACTGCCTCACTGTTTGTAAAGCTTTTTTAGAAAATATCAGTGTATGAAAGGCATTAACTGGAAATTTTCTCCATTTGTTAAGCATCTGTTTGTTGTTTTGATTTTCCTTCCAAGGAGTGTATCATATAACTGATTTGTTTGCAGTTAAAAGCATTCTCTAGAGTCTCCTTGCTTCTTTTTCTATTTAAAACTTTCATTAAGTGTCTCAGTGTTATTCATCTGCTTTGATAAACATTTCTGTAGTGTTTTCTGCCTAACATAGTGTAGCTAGTAGCTGTAGCTTAGTTTCCTACCCTCCCCCTATTGTTGTCTTGTTCTTAAACTTGGTGATTTTGCAGTTGCCCACCCCAACTGTAAATTTGATATGGGACAGTCCTCCCAACCCAGTCTCATTCGCTCTTTCTACCTAATACAGAGACAACATTTAGGCCAACTCCCTTAGTTTCTTAACCTTGAATTATCTTCTATTCTTCTAAAAAAACAAAAAGCCCTACTTTATTCAGCTGCTTTTACAGTATTTATCTTTCCTCCTATGCTATTACTTCATCTTGCTTTTTCTGGTTTTTGTTCTCTAAAAGTGTTCAACTGCATCTTTTCTGCTGCACTTATTACTGCTTGTTTTTAGCCTGCTTAAATTGTAAGTGTTATTTTAAGCCTATTAGTTTTGGTTTAAGCACTTGGGCTTTAGGCCTACCCCTTAGCTTTCCCTGGCCTCTCTCCCTCAGAGTCTGACAAATATGACTGGACAATTTCCTGCAGTTTCTCCTGCCAGCCTGGTTGAGGTGGTCATCTTGAGACAGTGTAACAGCTGCCTCATGTACATGGACAAACATCTTCTACTACCACCTAGGGACACAATTTGTGAGAGATGCAATTGGATTAAGAACCTAGAGTCTATGCTCTCTCCCTCACAAGCCAGTATATCTGGCACTGAGAAGGTTGTCAACACAATCACTATACCTCAAACATCACCCACAGCTACACAACACACTCCAACATATGCAGAGGTTCTCAATAAAAACAAACCCAAACAAAGGAGACCTCGGAGGCAAAAATGCACTTGAACTCCACAACCATCCACACCACATACCACTCATGGTCCACACACCTGTGTCTCGCAACCACTAGGGCTAAACCATAAACCCAACATATTAGTCATAGAAGACTCCATTGTTAGACACACAGATGTGCCTCTTACCAGGCTGAATAAGGAGAAAGTCACAGTGGTTTGTCAGGTGCAGAATCCACCATATCACACACGCACTCAAGTTTCTCAACAACAGGTACTGTTATGACTCTGTCATAGTCCATGTTGGTGTGAACGACTTGAGAAGTACCTCCCTGGACTATATGAAGAGAGACATAATTGAGCTCACTGAATATGTGTCCCAGGCAGGTATGTCTCTAGCCTTAAACTGCATTCTACCATCACCCAGAATAATGCCTCAATACAAACAGAAAAGGATTGACTTTAACAATTGGCTTAGTTTCTGGTGTCATTCCAGGCGGATCCGTTACCTGACAAGACTGGGAAGATATGATCCACAGACCACAATGCTTTGTTAGAGATGGCCTGGATCTGTCTCACTTGGGCTTCAGGCTTCTGGCAAAGGCCCTTGCCTCCCCCATAGTGCCCTTTTTATGAAAAGTCATGAGGTCCATACTACCAACATAAAAATTTCAACAGAATGGAAATTAAAGGTCATGCTGCTAAATGCTAGTAGTCAAACATGAAACTGCACTCATTGCAAGCATTCTTAACTCTGGACGATGCTGACATTTATGCAGTCACAGAAACCTGCTTCAAAGCTGAGGAGAACACCCCAGCCTTACCTGGTTTCCCATCCTATCATACATTCAGACCCCAAACTGTGGGCAGCAAAGCCAAAGGAGGTGGAGTTTCAATATATATTAAAGACAGATACACCTCCAAGCTGATCAAGAGTTTGACATACAGGAGACTCCAGGTGCAGTTAATGGCTGACAAGACCCCCTATTCAAATTATAGCTAGCTACAGGCACCCAAATTTGACTCAAGATACTCATTCAACCTGTCTGGACCTCTTCAAATCTATCAATATTCAACCCTTTACCCTGATCCTGGGCAACTTTAACTACCCAACCATAGATTAGAAAAACTACTCATGCCAGAACACAAATTCCCAGAGATTCCTCAATTTTATCATTGCAAGTACCGTGGAACAACTAGTTGATACCCCCACAAGAGGTGATAATATCTTGTACTTGGTATTAACCAACATGTGTAACCACTGCAGCACCCCTACAGTATCATCCTCCCTGGTAAGATCCGACCATAAAGCGATCATTTTCAAAGTTACCACTCAAGAAAATTATTTTCCTGTGTCATAAGGTCTTCTTCACATATGTCTGCAATCTCAAAGGAAGCACCCAGATCTGTTCAGAACTGGTGGTCAAGAGCACCACATACACAAATGCTGTAGATATAGCCAACCTACTGGCTAACAGTTTCAGCAAAAAATTCATCCCTCTGTCCCCCCATCAGTAAATCGGGACATCTCCAGTATCTTCCCAATCTCCCCTTATCTCTAGGGAATAGGTCATCACTGCCTTCTCAAAGGCAAAAAATACAGCCTCCATGGGACCCGAGAACATCCCAGGCTGCATCCTACATGAACTCAGGCATGAACTTGCAGCACCATTAGGCACCCTATTCAACAAGGCCTCAATACTGGCTTTGTCCCAGCTGAGTGGAGGACAACCACTGTCATCCCTTTACACGAAGGTGGAATGTCCACTGATCTGGGAAATTATAGACCGATCAGCCTAACTAGCCTGATCTGCAAGGCCATGGAACAGATTATCATTGAACTCATTAACAGGGACACTGGCAACTTCCAAACACTCGACCCCACACAGTTTGGCTTTGTCAAGGGGAGGTCATGTCTGTAAAATCTGGTTGACTTCTTTGAGACAGACACCAAAGCTATGGATGAGGGAAAGAGTGCACACTGCCTACTTTAACGTTTCAACTAGACATCAATCCATATGTTACCAGATAGGTAGCAAGCTGGCTCACTGATATAACCCACCTAATCAAAATAGGGAAAGCCACCTTAAGCAGTAGACCTGTAAGGAGCAGTGTACCCCAGGGATCGGTCTTGGGGCCTCTGTTATTTGGGGTATATTTCTCTGAGGTGCAGACCAAAGCCTAAGTTATGTGGACGTCCTCTGAGAGGGTCTCACCCAAAGAAATGACCGGTGCCAGAAACATGGCCTCAAGCTGAATGCCAAAAAATGCATAATCATCCCCTTTGGGGATAGTGACGTCCCCACATATTATCACATTAATAACAATGTCCTAAGCATGCAATTAGTCATGAGGGATTTAGGCAACCAGGTTGATAGCAATGTGACTTTTGATCACCATGGTGTTTCCATTGTATGGAAAGCTTTCTACATGGCCCACCTCATAAGTAAGGGTATCTCATCCAGGGAAAAGGAGGTCATAAGAACTCTGTATTCTTCCCTTATAAGGCCAATTATAGTGTACAGTGCCCCCTTCAGAATGTACCTCACAAAGGACATGCAGCAGCTGGAGAAAACACAGAGGTTCCTCACCAGGGGAATCCAGGGCCTCAAACATCTACCCTACACAGATAGGCTAAACACCCTGCCCTCTATTCAGTTTCATGCAGTCTCCTCAGAGGTGACCTCTGTCTGGCATGCAAAGCAATCTCAGACCCCACCTTGATCAATAGGACTTGTTGGCGGACAGATTTGTGTCCCAGAGACTCCCCCACCTGTGGAATAGACTCCCTCTCCATGTCAAGCAGAGTACGTCATTATTCCTTTTTAAGCACAACCTGGATACCTGGATGGGAAACAGAAAATACACCCCTGGGATTTCACCTGTGTCCCTGCTATACAGGGGCTTTGAATGGTGACTTGTCTAAACATGGGCTAACCTCTTGGCTAGGCTTACAAGGGCCTCAGGGTCAATAGCCTAGTAATGTCCTATGATCCTATAATGGGGAAACAAATAGTAAAAATAAACCTCAGTAACAGAAAAAGTGATATATGCATAATATAACATCTTCCAAATGTATAGGGTAGGCTTCTACTTGCAAAAGTGTATATATATATATATATATATATATATATATATATATATATATATATATATATATATATATAAAGTAAGCCCACCAAAATGCCCCATGCTGGCTACACCCCCACACCCCCCTACTTAATACACCAACTCTGCACTAAATGGAAGAGAGGGCACAGTTCACCATGGTGGCCAAGTGGTTCCTTTCATGGGATTGAGAATTCAGCCGTCCATGTGTTCGTTCTACTGTCATTTCAGTGGAATCAGCTTGGGTAAGTCATATTCATTTAAATGTATTTTTGTTAAAATGAATTAGACCCATATATATATATATATATATATATATATATATATATATATATATATATGGATCTATGTTGATCCATCGAAATCCATCGGCCTCTACTGAAAATGGACATATATCCAGCTAAATAAATTACATTTCATCGAAACGTAAACCCTCAAACTCACTTTCACAAAAGTACACTTTGTCGAAAATGCACTTTCACGAAACACAAAATAACGAAAACCAAAAACAAACACAAAAACATATTAAAAAAAAACAAAAAACAAAAAACACTAAATCAAGCCCCCCTGCACCCCCATACTTAAATATACTAACTCCAAGATCGCACTACAGTGGGGAAAAGGGTATATTCCCTTATCTCCACTGTAATGTGATTTGGTGAACTGGCTTTCCCGAAAGTGCACTTTCGATGTAGTGCATTTTCACGCAAGTGGGCTCGTCCTTCTGTTTGTTGATGAAGTGTACTTTCGACAAACAGAAGGAGTCCCATATATAGATATATATATATATATATATATATATATATATATATATATATATATATATATATATATATATATATATATATATATATATATATATATATATATATATATATATATATATATATATATATATATATATATATATATATACATATATATATATATATATATATATATATATATATATCTGTTGCAAGGATAACAAGGAAAACTGATCAATCAGATTGCTAGCTACTTGAGCAACAGATCTATTTTAAACACAAAAGAATCTAGTGCAGGCCACCTAAACCTCATATTTTGTGCCTGACCCCACTCCTTCAAAAACTTCAAAATCCAGCAAATGGCCACCATCTTGAAATGTTATTAAACATGGAAAAGCTATCAAATATACAAATACTCTGAAACAAACCAGTAGATTCGTAGGTTCATAGATAAGTACTAGGCAAGCTGCCCTTGCAGGTCATTTTAAACCTAGCCAGTTTCCTTTTTGTTGCTTGAATTAATCTATCCAATTTAGTGCTAGATTGGCTTTATCCATCCCATGGTCACTACTTATTTATTAGGGTCTATATTATATAATTGCATGCAAACAATGTCGAATGCTCTAATGAGCGAAAATGCTGGAACTAGAAGTTCCATTATTGAGATTGCAGTAAATTGAAGAGTGGGATATTTGCCCTTTCCTCACTGTAGTGCGATCACAGAGTTGGAAAATATATATATTTAGCAGGGGGCGCAGCCCCCCACAATAAGGATTTCGAGTTTCTGTATTTTCACTCATTAGAGTGTTTGACATTGTTCGCTTGTGATTATATAATATAGACCCTATTTATTATTCCATGTGAGAAAAACTGAGATCATACCACAGATAATTGAGAGGACCCATGCATGTGATGAAGCATTTAGGAGCTGCCTCTCTCCATTTGTAGTAAATGGGGCAGTCATGTGTTAAATTTTCTTTTTCCATCCATAAAGCCAGTTTAATTTTGAACTTGGACAGGGATAAGCTTTATTTTATGTGGATGGGGGGGGGTCTGTTCCAAAGCAGCAGTATCCTCTACTAGATAAACCTATCCCCTCCAAACCATTCTGTTGATGTTGCAGAAAAGGTTGAGAGCCCTAGACAGAATATTTATGATGCCAGTTGACTTATGTGCAGTAAATCCATCAGTACTGGGTTGTAGGATGCCTTGTATTATAGACACAGGTCACC